>NW_009706421.1:0-50709 GCF_000703405.1 Apaloderma vittatum | reverse complement strand
GCTGCCGGCCAGGGTCAAACCACGACAATCTGGTCAATGCTTCCATCTATGCTGGAAGAGCAAAGCAGTCCGAAATCTCCACTTCTGGCTGAGGAAGCTTAATTGTCACCTCCAGGCTCCCGTGAGAAAGTGACACTCACAAGGGACAGTTAGCACCCTTGGTGCAGAAATCTGGATTCCTCTTCCAAAACTCCTCCGTTTTATACAAAGCACCTTCAGTCAGTAAACAGCAGAGCAAGACAGCCTAGCCTGGTGGTTAGGACACCAATAGTGCTTGAATGTTACAGCTGCTGTTCTAGTAAATCTCCGATTATCTCACATTAGGTGGTGAATTGTCAAGGGAAGACAATGAAGGCATCTAATGAAGAAAATCATAGTCCAGAAACTAAGTCCAAAATTGCCTGAAGATGAGGAAGGGTCTCCATACCCTGAGAAGTAATTTAGAGACTCATCTGCTGTTATAGAAGGGATTTTCTTTTTTGCCCTTCCCATCAGTTCACTTGTTCAACCAAAGCTACTTATTGAATTAGACTTGAATGTGAACTCTCTTTGGGACAAATTTTTTGTGATAAATTTATTGCTTACCAAAAAAATCTCAGTCAGCTTTACTGATTTTCGCTCATTTTGATGTGGGTCAAAAAGAAATCTGTCTGGAAAAAAAACAAATAAATTCCAGACATGCATATTGGCTTTAGCAATGCCAACATAGCTAAGAATTCACTCTCTCATTACCATTTTGTCCTGTGACGTATGAACTGGTCAGAAGAAACTGGGAGTGCACAGATTTTTGTTTCTCCACTGATCCTTGGCCAGAGGAGTCTTTCTGAAATCTGCTGCAGAAGAATGTGTTTCCTTAAATAAACCAGAATAACAGGAATGAATTTAAATACTCTATTCTAGAACACAATTTTAAATTAATGTGAATGAACTTTCACACACAAAAAAGGAAATACCTACATTTTAAAACTAACTTTTGTTATGAACTTCCCACTTCAGTTCCCGATAGTGCTGCTAACTTGTATATTCCCTGCAGGTGAAGCCAGAGGATGAAAGCAATGTCTCTGAATTAAACCTGGAGCTGGAATATATTTTCTGCACTGTTGCTTGACTTCCACAGTTAATTATTCCAGTTATTATCTCAGCAAGGAATGTTCCTTTACATTTATGTGCTACTTTTATCTATTATCTTTAATTGCCTGGCTCACTAATTATTAGCCTGGGAAAATTCTGGGGATGTCAAAAAAAAGTCTCTTAAAACAGTGACTTTACTAAGAAACCAAGATTTTCTTAGCTGTCTGTGCTTTAAAACCACTTCCTGCAATTATTCTATCACTTTTGACTTTGTTTTTTAAAATATGCTTTCTGGACTTACAAAGTCAAGAATAATTCTCCTCAAACATGAAAGAACTTCAAATCATGCAGACTTGTCTTTCTGAGCTTTGCAAAAAGTCTCTACTATTTCTTTGGGAAGCATGAACTGATACATGTGTCTTTCTAGGACACTGGCTGAAAATGTCATTGCTGATATCATTAAGCACTGCTAAAATTTTTACTTTCTTGCTGATCTACCTAAACCAATAAGCTCATGTTCTTGCATGCATTTTAGATGTCAGAACCCATTCTGCTCCCTAGCTGACCCACAATCTTCCAGAAAAGTCTACACAGCAGTCTTGAATTTCCCCATATAAAAATGAGAGTGACTTAAGCAGAAAAATATCAAACAAAAACAACAGAGATGGCACTGTGATGATCGTTTCATCCCTATTCAAGAAAAATCAACCTTAAAAAATTCAGGGGAACAGCTACAGAGTTGTGTCTCGGTGTTGTAATGAATCTGGCTTGCCACACAGTAAATGGCACTTCAGCTATATTGAGTTTGAAAGATGAAAAGAGAAAAAAAAAGACACCTTCCTCTAAGACTTGTTCAATCTGCTCATATCATTTGGCCAGATCTTTGAGTGGTGAAAGTGGACATGGAGCCACTGATCAGGATTTGCTGATTTAAATTCTGGGGCATTTATTGTTCATTGGTCCTGCTAAAGGACTGACCATCTCAGTCCTCCACATTGCTTCTATTCCTCATCTAGACTCTAAAAACTAGCTTTAGGTCAGTGAATGAAGGCACTTGTTTTAATTTGTTCCAGACATCTTCAAATCTACTAGTGCTCATTTAATAAAAGGCATAAAACCCAAGATCAGACAGAGCTCTAAAGGAACAAGTAAAACATTTAATAAGTATGGTAAGTTCAAACATGGGTCCTTGAATAACTGTTTCACATGCTAATATTTCTGATGACCAGATACAAGCTATAGTCCTTTTTTTCCTAACTAGACTTATGAGAGAAGGACAAAGGAGCTGTGGTGTTCTTTCAGAAGCAGTAAAGAGAACTAGGCAAACAATGCGGAAAGCACAGACTTGTTAAAAATCTGGAACCAAAGCCACCTGAATTCAGTAAGAATCTTTCCTTTTACACTGATATATTTAGGGGAATTAGGCAAACAATGCAGAAAGCACAGACTTGTTAAAAATCTGGAATGAAAGCCACCTGAATTCAGTCAGAATCTTTCCTTTTACATTGATATATTTAGGGTAGGCTTGTACTAAGTAAGCAAATGTGACAGTAGGAAAACTGCAATTTCTCTGTCAGAGAAAAAGCTAAAAAATCGTTTCCAAGGTGTCATTTACTTTTGTCAAAGCTCTTCACTGTGTGTCTCCTCTCTGGTCTGTTCCCATTAACTTGAGAAATCCCCCCTCTACCAGTGGTAAGCCCCTGTTGCAACCTGCCACTTCTGTGGGCTACTTCTCAGGACGGATTATTTATCGACAGCTGTAATGTTAGGATTTAAATAACTTTTGCATAAGCCTCTGGAAGTCAATGAGTTTCAGAACTACAGATTAAGTATCAGGCTGCTGGTCAATGATGTGCTACATGTACTCACGCAGCCTAATGGGGTGTAATGTGTGCAGTGGTTTCATATATAACATATAAATCAGGTATGTAACTTTTTAGAGGGATGAGAGAGGATTTCTAGAGTCTTTAATGCCCTTAATAGTGATCTAATAAAAACAGTGTTCCTGAGAACAAAAGGCCACTTTTACTTATAAGAGAGCAAGCAGAAATGCGGATCATCTTGCTAGAATGCAGTTTCGATTAAAACTCCACAGAGGATGCTGTT
Source organism: Apaloderma vittatum (assembly GCF_000703405.1). Taxonomy (NCBI): domain Eukaryota; kingdom Metazoa; phylum Chordata; class Aves; order Trogoniformes; family Trogonidae; genus Apaloderma; species Apaloderma vittatum. Next base: position 47,532 of record NW_009706421.1, on the reverse strand, counting down.
ATGGAAGGGACATATACCAGACGGGCTCAATTTCTTCATAAAGTAAGAGGAAAAAACAGAGGAGTGATTTTTCAATTAGTTTCAGAAGCAGTTTGGAAGCTCTCTCAGAGTGGAAAACAACCTCTCAATTACACTGATATGACACTGAATAGTACTGAAATGATAAACAGCTACCAGTAGGTGCCTGAAAATAGATGTACCTGTTAGGTCATTGGGATAGATTTGTTGCTAGTGTAATTTCTCTGAAGTCAGTAGTGCTATACCAGCCATATATTTCATTCATCATGTTTTACCAGCTACACTTCAGTTTTTGGAATAATCAGACATATTGTGCGTGGTAGGCATATGGTGTAGTTGCAAACCAGAAGATCTGCCCTGAAACTATTTTCGGTTATTTCTCTCTCTCCTGTCACAAAACCAGAAATCTGTAACAACAAATACTGTAACTGAAAGGCTGTGTCTTCTGTTATCGCAACCATGCTGAAGTACCCAAGGATATTAATTCAGTACATACAATAAAAATTCTGTTTAGCATTTTTCATGACACTAGATGGTAGCGGCAGTGCATGAAAAAGTAGTTCTCTCTGTAGTCCTGAACAGGAAGATATAAGACTGGAAAATGAGCATAGGCATTTATCTAGCATTGCCTTTCCACTGGCAAAAAGTAAAGGGTAGACTTTTTAAAAACCCTTTCTAACATAAAGCAGTAAATTATCCCTACTAATTAATTATTTACAAGCACCAGAAGTGAAAGCTTTCCATGAATCCTCCATATAGCTTTCAAAATGTTTGCATTTAAGAAGGAAGATAATATATCAGTTCTTCTAAATGTGACATTTAAATATTATTGCCAGCTTCTTCCTGGCAATAACAGTTTCCGAAATACCTGAGTGTATCATAGCACTGCTCTTCTGCTTAAGACAAGGTATTTTTAATTTCTGAGATTGTCTTATGAAACATAAAACCCTGTCCCTGTCAGGGAGAAATTTAACTACTCTGTCTCCTTATCTCTAGCTACAGTGATCCCTACTGTTCCAGATTTACCCACCATTTTAACGACAGTAGGAAACAACTACATTCCCTCTCCTCTGTCTGCTGCATAATTGTATCTTTCCCTGCAACTGGGAGACAGAAATACCTCTGTGTCAATTAGCTTTTCAGAACTTTTTAGGTAAGGGATTCAAGGCTAATTGAAACACACTGTGACAGCTGGGTTGCAGCGCAACATGTCGACACTAAAGAGGATGTGAGGTAACTGCTCAGATATCCAGTGGGCATTGCCCATTATTGAACATGCAGAAAGGTACTCTAATAGTAAATGTGTCTCTGTGCAGCTTTTCGTCATACCTCTTCAGAGCTTGGTGAAGTAACTATTCTTTGCTGGCAATGGAATTTTGCGTTAGAGCATTTATCCATATTGTTTTAGTAAAGAGTCCCAGGAAATAAACTATTCATGTACGAATAATCCTGTTACTGCAAAGGAGAGATCACTGCTAAAAGTTCCTTGCCTTAAAAATGTTCTCTCACAGCTCTTGACTAATGCAAATTTAGAGAGTCCTTCGAAAGGCTTAAATCCTTCCTTTATACTCTCAGTAGGATTCAGGTTTAGAAACTACTTTTTTAATAAAACTCAAACCATTTGTTGAAGAAGAGGCAGTTTAAGGCCACTCTCTCAGAGCTGGAAGATATTGTGAAGTGTAATCACAACCTCTGTTTCTCACTGACATATCTTTTTTTGCTCACCGTCATCTAAAACATGATATAATTACAGTTGAGTGTCTGACATTTCCTTCTGCATGGGATCACCTTTCCCATTACTGACAGCTGCCTAACTAGCAACTTAGGGACGTCAGTTCATTTGTCTCCTCTTCTGCTTTTTGAAGCTGTCAGTTCTAGGAGTGCCATAAGGCCACAAGCAAGTGGCATCCTCACTTAAAGGAAGGTTTCTTTCTGCCTAACGCTCTCAAGCATAACAGGAATTATGTGGCAAAGCAGAAGAGCTGGCGACTTCTTTGCTTCTCAATTTTCCATTTTATCCTGTATCATCAGAGATGTTCCTATTACTCATTTAAACATCAAGTCTGCAAGACTAGAAAAACTGATAGCTTTGCCAACAATACGAGCACATTTCATTTATTTTAATCTCTACTAATACCTGTGCCATTCCCCTTACCACCCACATTCTCTGCAGGATGGTGGGAGGATCACCCTAGTCAGATGGGAGATATTGACCTATATCTTGTTATAAATTCCATTTCTCGCCGGAGACTTGCTCTGCCGTAAGAGAAAAGGGAATTCATTCACTAATGGAGGAAGCATTAGCATGTGCAGTTACATCATCTACAGAGAATGAACTTGATTAACACAACCGATATAGAACAACAAAATGCTTTAAAGAGCATCTGAGCTTCTCTTTTTTTTCTTTTTTATGAAACATTACCATTGATTTACTTTCCCAGATGTACTCCTTGTTAGAGTCTGATGGCCAGCTTAAGTGTTTTATAAGAGGAAGAAAAATCTCAGAAGATTTTATTTCTCTGAGGACCACATTTACAGGCTGATTTTTTTTCCACATTTTTTTCCTGTCTCTAATAATATCACAGCACTTGTAATAAAGAAGAATGTCTGTCCAATATCATAAGTAAGACATTACGCAGTTAACAATTAACTATTAATGGAATTGAAGATTCAAGGTTTATTTGCTTTTTTCCTTTCTGTTTCTGTGCACTCATGCTGAATTTAGTAACAAGTGAGAACAGCTCAGCTCACACTGGGAGGCCAAGACAACTTTTTAAATGTATGCAATGCATGTTTTCCTGTTAAAGCAGATAGGTTAAAATAATAACATTGTGTGCCCACTTGGGCTTTTTTTCCTCAGCAGGTAATAAAACTCTTGCACTTTTCTATAGCTTCATAAAAAATTAAACCATTATGCAGAAGTATTTTCTACAGCTCACGGAGGAATTGACTGGGAAGAAGAATAGAAAAACACATAAATTGTTTCAAGGCGATTCTTCACATGGACCTCCTTGACTGTCTGCTTTCATGTAGCTTTAGGATACACACATACGTGAGAGAACTGAAATAATTCATCTGACAGATGCTTACCAAATTGCTATGAAAAAGGTATGCAGGTGACACTTTTGAATAGGACGATACACAGCATTTGATGGAAAGGACAGGCAGTCCAACCATGACATGATTTGGGAGGACATTGTAAGATTTCCTAGTGATTTTCTATGGAGCATATAGCAAAAATGGAAAGGCAGTACATGATACTAGAACACAGTAATATAAGGACTGAAAAAAATCCAAAATGAAGAATGTCTTTGAATAGAAACCTAGATTAAAATTTCTATAGTTATGCAGCTTTTCAAGAGGGTAAATGAGGAAGACTGGATTTCTCTAACGTGGCCTCCTGTGGTATCAGAGAAGGATGCAGAAAGTTACCTCAGAAAAGGTCCTGTGGAGACAAGACAAGAGGGACCCAATGCATGACCTTTGGAGAAGGAAGGTGTGGATAGACTGGAAAGCTTCACTCCCCTACTGGTCTCTGTCATCTGGTAATCTGCTTGGCAAGGTGAAAGGTCAAGAAATTTAGTATTAATCATTAGGGAAGCAGTATAGTTGAGTCCTATGATTAAATCTAATGTCAAGAAGAAATACTACTACAGATAGCCACTATTTCCTTTACCCCTCCTCCACTCTCTATCTATGGATGAAATAAGTAGAAAAGAGAAAGGGAATGAGGCAGCACAAAAAAACATGAGATGAAATGTTGCATGGGAAGGAAATTGTAGAAAAGGACTAGAAAGAAAGTCACTTCGGTGACTTTTAGTCACCAAAGCATAATGCAAGAGTAACCAAACTCATACCACCTGATCTTCAGGAAAGAAGCCAGACAAGAAACCTCACGCTCCTGAAGTGATAATATTGGTGGTTTGTTGTTTTTTTTTCCTTCTGTTACTTCCTCCCAGAACTGCCACATAGCTTCTTTCCTGCTGTAGCTGCCCCAAGACCAGTTCTTACCTTACGCATGACCTCTCGTGCCAGCCTTGCATCCCAGTATTGAGACAAGCCAATGAGCATATGACTACCTCAACCATCAGTGGAGGGATTAATTGCTGAAAAAATCCTGAAGGTGCAAGAGATGAGTGCACCTTACAGGAAAGCAGCTGTACACCATTAATGCCATCAGGATATTTGCTACTGAATTCAGAGAGTACTGAAACAAGTCCTATAAAATGAGATTTACGAATGTACTTCTTTTACAGAACAGTTTGTTCCATATCAGGGGCAAGTTACATCTTTGGCAGATTTACAGTAATGAAATTTTTCAGTGACCTTTTACTCTGTCTCTTTACATTACAAATAAATGTTAACATCCTACTAATTTGGATCAGTCTGGTCTTCCTAGACAATATTTTCCTAATATATTAAAAAGTTTCTAAGATGACACAAGGTGGGTGGCTTTCTTTGCTCTGAAGCAGTCTATTTTCCAAATAATTATGACTCATCATTTTGCAGCCTACCAATGAGATAAGCATATGTTTCCTGTAGCTGTTTACTTAGCTTTATTACAGGTAAGAAGGACAACAGGCAGCAATAAGTGAACAAATATTTGCAAGCTATGGTTACTGCATAAGAGTTCATGATCACAGCCAGGAAGACGTGAACTTTAAATAGATAAAGGCATGGTAATGGAGATCATATATTAACAGAACTGAATTACTGACCAGGATGTTAATTTCATTCAGAATATGCTTTCTTCAGAATCAGAAGTTCATATCTCCACAAGCTTTAAGGCTGAACAACATCAGTAATTTTATCTTTAATGAACTACTGAGAGCTTAGTCATCAATACCTGTACACTATCTACACACAGTTAAAGGCAGGCTGAATAAGAAAATACTTTCAAAAAAATATATTACGAATTTTTTTCCTTGCACTTAATATTGCAAATTTCAGGTTTTCGTCAACTTACGAACAATATCTACAAGAGCAGAGCAGCCTTTTGTCCTTCACTGCCTTCCAGAAGGCTAGAAAAATATCTGTATGCTTTTTTGGGGGTCTCTGTCTATATCAGCTCTGCTGCAGCTGCCAATTCTGTGGAATTTGTGCAGCAAGGACAATACAGTTCAACAGCCCTAGTTCAAAAGCCTTCATATTTTGAGATTATTTTGTTCTGCTCCACATGATTTAATGCATGGAGGATAACATAAAGGCCTTAGGGAACTATTCTATCTCCTCAGTGCTTGTGTGATACTTACTGTAATGCCAATGGGAGCTACATGTGTGCATCCAGGGAAGAATACACCATGGTTTTCATATGATAAACAAGGAGCAACCTAGAAACAACTTTGGTTTTCACTTCAGTGCAAATCTGCAGTGTACATTCGAAGCATAGAAACAGTAACAATTTTTTAAAAAAATCACTACTTGTAGAGCATTTTGGCTGCAAAAGTCTCTACCTCAAAAGAATTGAGGTGTTTGAAATCTGATTTGACAGACTTGTTTTACAAAAATTAAGTTTTTAAAGCATTTTAGAGACTTGTACCATAACAACCACACCTAACTGATATAGATCATTGACTGTATAAAAATATATACAAAGAATCACAGATTCACAGAATTGTTGAGGCTGGAAAAGACCTCTGAGATCATCAAGTCCAGCCTATGACCCAACACCATCACATCGGCCAGACCACGGCACTGCCACATCCAGCCTCTCCTTAAACACCTCCAGGGACGGTGACTCCACCACTTCCCTGGGCAGTGCACCCCAGTGCCTGAGCACCCTCTCCGTAAGGAAGTGTTTCTTGATATCTTACCTAATATATATTTATAAAATGTGTACAGATATACATCTATATGGGGAGTTACATAAGGCTATTGTATGCTATTTTGCACAAGCAAACTTTGTGCTACTTTGACAAAAAAAGTGCTGGCAAACCACATACATGGGAAACTGCTTTGGAGAAAAAGGAGGATATAACTTAGTGATATAATGCATGCACATACGTTCACACGTATGTATGCATACAAAAGAGAGAACATATTGCTTTCAATGATCACCGCTTTTCCCTAGAAAGCTGGAAATTGTACTTTCATAATTCCAGCTTGCAGGTTGATATGTGGTTTTCGTATACACTGACCTTTTCTAATTCTACTCTATGCTGAAGCGACTATGCTGTAAATCAGATCTATACACACATGCACAGTTAGAATTAGAAAGAAACTGCATGCTTTGAAAGTCTTAAATACGTTTGGTATAATCTGTAAGGCAGAGAAACTCTAAAGTGGAGAACACATTGTTTCAAGACTAGCTTTGATTCAAATTCTTTTATCCAGTTACCAAGGCAAGACCGTGAGTTAAACAAGTTAATATGACTTCCTCTGTTTCTGAGGGAATTCTTTTCTCTGAAAGATGTAAGTATTTTTAATTGAATCCATTTTTAAGCTCTTACCATGCTGTTAGAAAATCTGAAACAGGATCACAAATCCATCAACAAAAATTTCAAAAATAATAATGAGAAAGTCTGCTGATCTGAAAAAACTTAAGTATGGGTTCTTGTTAAATCTCAAAAACCTTTCCACTGAAAACTTTTTTCTCGAGATATTGATCTGAATCATTCACGTGAGGCCACCCTGCAGAGCAGTTCCCTGAGTACATGGTCTGCCAGTGCATATTCCTCAGAGGCCACACACTAGTCTTTGATTGTAACTGCAAAACACGACTCTTTCATCTGCAAAACCTCACACTTGCACTGCCCTTCTTCACCTCAGGATAGTCACTAAAAGGATGTAGAGTTAACAATATGGTAGATACAATTAACAGTTCTTGGGAAAGGTAGAAAACTTCAGAAGCAGTTGGGAGACCTAGAGCTTCACTGGTTTCTCCATGACACACTGCAAATAAGATATAAAGTGCTTTCTCTTGCAGCTTTCTTTCCTTCTTTCCTTCCTTCTTTCCATCTTCCTTCCTTCTTTTATTATGGAAAGCATATAAAGTCCAATATTTGAAAGTTTGATACAGAAGACAATATTTTCTTCAGATTTAATTTTTCTTCCTTCCTTATGCACCACCACATATCCTACGATTATATGAAATAAAGAGCAATACACAACAATGCAAATGAAACCTAGAAATTCCTTTTATCCAGGTGATTTAGCTGATGGACCTGGCAATCACCAGACATTGGCATTGGCCTTTGTAACCTCTCAGAACTGCACCTTGGTACCTGGCAGCTTGGGGATGTTTCTCAGATCACTGTAAACAGAACAGCTCCTAAATTTTGCCAGATCACGACTGTAATCCACAAGGGCAAATAAGCTGTCAGCCCCAGAAGAGCTGGATTACATATTCTGTCTGAAAGTTTCCCCATTGAATAATAACATGGTCTTATTTTTTAGCAAAGAAAACAACATTTGAATGGTTTTATGCTGACATTTCTAAGTAAAAAAAAAACAAACAGCAAACAAATTGGCAAACTTGATCTTATTCCAGTTGGAATTCCTACATTGATTTAGTTTTGGAAAACTAAAAATATGATATATCTTTTTCTCCCTCTAATTCTTCATTCCCAGTCCAAGATTTTTGCCATCAACTGGAATAGAAGAAATTATTTCCAGCTTTGTTATTTATTTTCATTTCCTTTCCAGTTTTCCTATTTTTCTCTTTGTGCTTTGTATTTTTTTTGTTACTGCTTATTTAACTTCTACAAATCATTTAAAGTTTTTAAGAATTATGTAATGAAAAATGGGAAAAAGATGAACAAATAAAATCCTGAATAAAGCACAAGTGCAATTAATTCTATTGAATTACATAAAAACAAAAGATAAAATAGGAAGAAATGGTAAAAATTGAGAGGGGGAGTGTTTGGAAACTAAGATAAACTTAATTTATATCTAACAGATATATATCATTTCTTATAGAATATTCACAATGTTGTTTAAAAAAAAAAGGTTTTCCTTTAACAATGGATAAAAAGAGAAAAAAGGAAACATATACAGGAGTTTAAACACATGCCTCATTACCTTTACAATTAAAATTCTTTTTGTGAGAATTGTTACAATTTATAATCACTGCTGCTTATGGAATTTCTCTGATTTAAGATGATTCTCTGCAGTGTTGACCACCAACCTCTGCAAAACACTGAAAGACATGCAATAGCATGGACTCTTACCAATCACTTCTTCCTTATAGCTTCCTCTTCTCCAAGAAAACATATTGGAGATGATGCAAGCTTTCTGAAATCAAGATATTAAGGATGAGGAGATTTCCTTGCCTCTGTAAGACTACAAGAAATAAGCTTTGACCTCCCTGATCTGCCTTATTAGCTGTAGCAGAATTCAGTGCTGAACAGTCGGTCGTTCTACCAGCTTCAAACCGAGCACCATGCATTGATCAGGAATTTTAAATCTTGACTGGTAGAACTGAAAAAAATAATCTATTAAAACAGGTGTCAGCCTGTATTTTCATGCCCTGCTTTTGCCTTACCTACAACATGTGAGTGCAGCACCTCCTCTACAAATTAATCATTTCACTCGAAAAAATAATAAATGTATTTACAGTCTGATGCACAATTTTACCGATAGTTACACTAAAATACTTTCCTTAAATTGTCATAGAAACAAATGTAGACTTGTTTTTACTAGCATATCTCATCATGTCAGATTTTTATGGATATATTAATGCCATGTTTCTTGTAAGAGATGAATTCATAACAAATGATCCATCTTCATTAGGTAAAGACAGATCCAACCTACTGAATGTGTTCCCTGTGACATAATACCAACAACCCTGTATTGTTTTAAGTGTTACAGCTTTAAGGAGGCATCCTGCACATAAAATTTCTATTCTCTGGACCTTCTTTAGTACCTAGTATTAAAAGAAAACAGTTTCCTAGAACTCTGATTTTAATGCAACCTGTGTGAGATTTTGCTCAACTCTAAACACACTTAATTAATTTCTAAAAGTTTGCAGTGAAAAACAGCCTATGTTTTTAGCTGTGCACTAAGAATTTTCTGCTTTTGGATAATACAGAATTAGTAAACAACTACCATATTTCTGGATCAAGTGTCTTGCTATTGAACTCACATCGTAAACTGAAAATATAAGAATCCAGAAACTAGGCAATTCAGTCAGTATCTTTTCTCCGTGAAACTCAGAGACCACAGATTTTCTTTGCAGCTAATGTGAGAAAATTTACTTTGGAAGCACCTTTTCAGACATATTCATATATTGTTTTTAATTTTCTGAAGGCTTTTTTCCTTTCTAAAATGGTAACTTGTATTTGAGAAACTCACAAAGTAATAATGAATGTGTTTTTGCAGCTCCCTCTGCATGTGGCAAAATCAAATAATATCCTGTCTGAATGAAGAGGAAACTGAGGCATTAACAGTCAGGTATGCATGACATCTGTGCTGGAGCTGGTGACCAAACTAAGATCACTGTGGACAGTGGCATGGTTTAAATCCTATTCCACATCAGAAGGATTCATACCCAGAGTTCTGGGGGAGGACTCTGCTTACTTGTTTACGCTTGGCCTATTTTTATACCCAATACAGTATTCCTTCCTTTAGTAATTTAGAGATTAGGCATGTAATCCAAAGTAAAAAAGATGTGAGACCAATATTTTTCCTTTTACAAGGAGACTTCAAACCACATTTCCCAAGAATGAGTGCTGTCTAACAAGCCTGAGGTTATTCTAGGACTTCCAGCATTCTCCATCCATTCTTTTGAAGCCACTTCAGTGTATAGATAAGAAGCCCAGATTTTTCAAAGAAGAGATAAAGAACAAATGTGACTGTGACTCTGCAATTTAGTGACTGCTTTAGGGACAGAAGGAGGCTAGTCCTGGATTCTGTCATCTGCTTTTTATCCAGCAAATATTTAATCATAACAGTATTTGCCATTTTTTACTTAGTTGCTAACAACTAGCAATTCTTTCTTACAAAATAATAACTAAATACATACAAAAAGTACTCATCTTTAATTTACGAGCAATAAAGCAACATTTCCCACCAAGTACCTCATCTCATTTTACGCTGAAATTCCTGAACAGAATTTCTTTCCACCTTTTAATGTTTAATACATTTCAGAGAATTAAGAATGTATTTTACTCCTATTCATGATTATTAATAAACATATATTACTTAGTACATATAAATATTATGCACCGAATTTGATATTCTGTTTATGACAGAGGCCATATTTTGATAAATACGTTACGATCTCACATCTCAGAGGACATTCAGTGGCACCATTTACACTCATGCTGAAGAACCAGAAGAAAAGAAGGTTTATGGCCACATGGTCCCTTCCTGTGCATCAAATGTCTGCAGATGTCACCTCCTGAGTCACAGCATTTTGAAGTGCAGTACAGAGAAACTCAAGTAACTACCTGAGACTTAGAAGTTAACCACAACTATTGTTACTATGTGATGACGGCCACACTGTTTCCAATACCTGATTTGGCTCATTTATAGCTAGCTCTTTGCAACATGCACCATGAATCCGTAGTTGTTTGCTACTCTGGCTTCTAGGGGGACTGTGTGATCAAGGCAGCAACCAGATGCTCACGAGATTGATCTTTATAGAGACTGAAAATACGGAGGTACTCGGCTAAAATGTCTAAGAGTGTGGTAGTTTCTGAAACATGAGCATACCTGTATAGATTTATGGTTGTAGTCAGAAGAAATGTGCGTTGAGAAGCCACCCTGCTCCAAAGGCAGAGGGCTCTAGGGCAGAGCTCTGATCCTCTTAGAAGATGCTCCCCAAACCTGAATCAAACAAGTTGTTTGGCAAGGCCATGGTTATTCAAATAAACTCTTGTTCTCTGGTGCCATCCTCCCTGGTATCACTTCTGTCACAGGTTTTTTAACTCTATTATTGTAGCAAGAGGAGCACAAACAAAAGGAAGAGGTTAAAACTGAAGTACGTAGGAGTTCAGCTTGAATGAATGCAACAAGATTAGACAGATGCACTTTTTGGTTTATTTCACGTTATTATGTGATATGGCAAGTCACAGAAAGAAAAGCAATTAAAGAACTAGGAACATTTTGTTCATTTTGTCTACTCTGGTGAACATTTTTCCTGGATCTTTGCCTTTGTGAATACATTTCATCTATCCTGGACTGCAATCCAAATGTTATGAGAAATAACTAATACGCTAAGTTAGGAGAATTGCCTTTTTCACTATGTAAATAACCTTCAAGCACTGTTTTGCAAAACTTACACACAAATGCTCTAAAATGTCAGGATGCTATTTAACAGACTTAATATTTTTTGTCTTTGATGGAGCTAAGTCAAATGTAAACAGATTAGTTCCCTGAAAATCAGGTGTTAGGTTTACCCTCAAAAAAAGCCTATCATGCAAGCTATTAGCCCTCAGGAAAAGAAAGAAAGGACAAGACAAGAAATGAAGAATAGTTGCATTCTGGGCAGCTCCAGTGGGCTGAAGACTCTGGCAAGAACCTCTCAGGCAGAGCTCAGTGTCACGCTAACCAGCAGCAAGTACTACAGCTATCAGAAAGATATTCTGGAACCACAGATGCAATCCTGACAGCTATTAGAAAAAAAAAAAAGTAGCTGCCCATACTCACTGAAATCTGAGAGCTTCAAGATGACATGCTTGTTGTCATATTCATAAGACTCCAAATGACAATGTAAGAGCAGACAGAGCTTGCTCAGTCCCTTCTAAGTTCCTCATTTATCCGCCGTGCTGCAATATTGCACTTAATGTTGTCCTGTAGCTTTCATTTTCCTGTGTACTGAGACGTCAGTTCTGTCTAGACAGAAACCACCAGTGAACTTGAGCCATTTATCATCAAAGTAGAAATGAGTGCAGCATCATGTCCTGTGCAGCTGTTTATCCAAGGCAGGTTCAGTCTGAGCAAGTGTCCATAGGATTGGACCTTTGGCTTCTTTCCCTCAAGTAAGACCCAGGCGTGTGATACCCCAGCATTTGAATGGATCCCCAGTGACACAAACTACATGTGACTAGAGCTTGGGACAGAAACACATACAGGCCCAAAGTGTGCATGAGTATTTTTCATACACCTACATATCCCACCAAGGTAACAGAAAAACATATACGCATGGAGGTATGCTAAGCATAAAATAAAATAATTAAAGAAATACCAGTATATATATTATCCAAGATGTTTTTTCCATTGTATAACCATCATATAGATAATAATGAGTTGCTGAACCATTCCACACTTTTTCAAGCTATGTTTTGACATTACTACAGCACATAAACTACTGTTAAGCAAATGTATATGGTTAATACTCATTTAAACAATTCCTCTGCCTACATTTTTCCCTTACTTCAAAACTCCACTGTCAACTGTCCTCATAAAAAACTGCCAGATTAAAGACAGATGATACACTCACTGTCAGTAAACATACTAAGAAGTCACATTAAGAAGATTTTAACTCCTCTAAAAAGAGTGTTCTGGAAGCAGTTTTATAGAAAAAGGCCATTGCCGACCAACACTTATTCATGTTTGTGTAACATAGACTTTATAGAAGATCAGCACAAGCAGAATTAATCAGTGATAGATTGGTCTGTAAACTGAAAATTAGCTCCTTAAAAGCACAAGATGTAATGATCATTTTCAAATAACTACAGACAAGAGCCCTTTTATTGCAGCATTAGCAACACACTGCTAAAATAAAACTGACAACTTGGTTATTATACCTTTGCCTTGTTTTACACCATTCCTTCTAGGGTTACACATAAAATCTATTTAAAAATTACAAGTACTTACATAATCAGACTTCATCACTGCTTTTACAGTAGATGGTGAACACTTCTACATTCAAATTAAGAAAGTTGTGCAAGAAATTTTGTTGTTTCTATTTCTTTGTCAGCCAATGACTTTCCCCAACACATGCAAGCAGTTTAATAAACATGGTACTTCAAGAGATTAAAGAGCTAGAGATAATCCAGGAAACTGCAAATAAAATAACAGGATTAAGTGTTATAGTTAGCTCAGTGGACTGAAATAGATTTTGTTCACTCTGCTGGGCTAAAATGCACATAAAATCTTTTTCTTCTTTTAAATCTTCTTCCTGAAAAAATCTTTATGCTAATATCATGGTATATCACAGACTTAAAATACTTTAATAAAAATAAATACATTTAGAAGAAAAAAAAATTAAAAAAAATTACTTCCATATTGGTCTGTGAATTTGAAAATCTGAGCAGCATTTTCTAATACTGAGACTTGGAAAAAACTTTCATGCCTTGTTTACTGGGCTATGGCAATTTTGTGTTATTATTTTATTTGACAGCTGTTCTTGAGAGACAACAATGCCTTACAGAAACAGAAAACTTTGCAATCAATAAGTCAAAAAAACGCACTTAACTTTCCATGCAATATGCCATTTTGAAATACTTATACACAAATATATAGAAATACAATATATATTTTTATGTAACAAATATAAAGTGTTCGTTGATAATTTAGGAAAGGCAAATGCTCAGCACACCCATGAAGAAAAGGATGTCTCCTGCTTTCAGAAGTAGCTTATTTTCTCCAAATTATTTAAGAAATTTCTTTCCAACTCCCTTCCTGCCTCCTTTGACTCCTACTGATTTCCCCTTACTTAATCAAGCTTACAGTGCTTAGACACAAGAAGGCAGTCATCTTATTAAGGCAGAATTCCTGTTTTTTTTTTCTACATATCTAGTATGAAAACTTACATAACTGCTCACTGATTAGGAGTCACATGCACATAATAAAAGACAGAATCGCAAACAGATTGAAACACAACAAAAATGGTATAATTTATTCTATCAGCATTATCAGAAGACACTAAAGGCAATAAACATTTACCTAGTTTTAATAAGAATCTGCTAGGTATCATTTATTTTAAAAAAAAAAAGTAGAAGACAACAGAAATGCCCATAAATAAATTCATACACATTCAACAAAAATCTTCAAGGCTAAAACTACAAAACTATAATTAAAAAGCTGAAGTTTGGTTATAAAAACATTATTGAAACCAAGCGTTCTAATCAAGTAATACATTGCCAAACATAGAAACAGCTGGAGAGTCACAACTACAATTATAAAATTATAATTCTGTCCACACTTTTAAATTAATTTATGAGGACTAAATACAGGATGCATTCTTGTACATTTGCATTCAGCATCAGCATAACTCCATTAAAAAAGGACTACCTGAGAAGAAGTAGATGCTTCCTGTCTGAGATGGGATTTCCACGTGTGTTATTTAGCAGGTACACAAGATCTGGCTCTGTAAACCAAATTTGTCCACTCTCATTTGTTTGGATTCTTGCAGGAAAACCTCAGGCCCAAAGCAAGGTCTACACAACAGCTTCCAAGACACCCTAGATCAGCTTAGGTATGTGAACACTGCAAAAAGTGCTTGGGACTGCTAAGTGTCTGTCCTAAACCCTGTCTTGTGCCCATCCTAAGCACTCCTACCCAAGAAGCCCTCTGATACTTGTCATCATCCACCAGCAACTTGTAGCAGGAAAGAGCAGCACTAGGCATGTGGCCTTTCCCAAGAAATGCACCCGCTTTGTACCCTGAAGGAGGCCGCTGGAAGCCCAAGTGCTGCTCCCTGCCCATCAGTGTCCATACTGGGGCACTCAAGCCGTTGGCAGTGCTGGCTCTTCTGTGGAGACAGGGCAGGAGGGCAGGCAGCCCCTGTGCTCAGCTGGGCCTTGGCCATGTGCAGTAGCCATCAAGACTGATAATAGAGGCAAGGCTCTCCAAAGCTTGCTAGGAGAGGAGGGTGGTTAGCTCAGTCAGTTGAGCATGGCACTAAAAACGGCAAGGTTCCGGGTTCGATTCCCATTCGGTCCCCATGTGTTGCCTGATCTAGTCGACAGGTGGCATCCCTGGCGACAGGGAGGCTGGATTAAAATGATCTCTAAGGTCCCTTCCAGCCTAGGCCATTCTATGACTGCACATTGCCAACCTGGGCTACGGCACAGTGGTACTGACACAGAAAATGAAAAGAAGGCTTGGACATGGGTGCTGTAACCAAGTGGCCTGCCGCCAAGGATAGGCACTAAAGTAGACCTGCCAGAGTGAACACCTGACATCTCTCAGTCACACCAGGGCCTTGCTTCCAGCAGGGATTCAGATGCTCTTCTGGCAGCTTAGGCATCCCAGGACAAGGAGGACAAGGTGTCCTGGCATCACTAAAAAGTCAAGTTGTGTCTCCAAATCAGCCACAATGCTTAAGGGCACACATGTTGGCAGACCTGCCCAGTTGCCCACTGCGGGTATGGTCAGATATGTGGTTACCTACAGACCTGAAGGCAGTAGCCTAAGTCCCCACTTAAGAAGAGATACTTCACAGTCCTGCTGTAGCCCTTAACCGTGCATGGATGGCCGGTAGCCAAGCATTTGGTTGCAGCATGTTGCATGGCATCTATGGGAGCAGCTGACAGAAATGAAACACCCCACACAAATGCAGGTACCATGACCAGAGTCTGCTCCAACTGCTACTGAAGTGAAAAGAAATCTCCACAAAAGCCAGATTCCTTCAACTCACTAGTTCTGTCAGTTCAAGTAACTTGGAGTCTTTTATAGATAGATAGGTGGATGAGAGCATATTGATTGGTAATATTGGATTGATAATTATATTTACATGTACAAATTTATATAAATTCTAAGAGATTAGCATTTATCACTTCCACCGTGCAATGCACAATAAAGATAGACTGTTTCCCAAGAGAAGGAAAAACATACAAAACTGAGATTGTAAGTAGAAACTTAACAGTGAATTCCTCTAACTTATTTTCGTAACTGCAGCTCTCAGAAACTCTTAACGTAATTCCCATTTATTCAGGAACTTATTACACAGTAGTTAACAGAGACTCGGGAAATATATACACTGTGTGTTAACTGCCTTTAATAAAAGCAATTAGACAGCTGAATGAATCTTTTTCATTACCATCTATGAGTACAGGGACATCTGGTGGACAATATAGTTATCTGATAGTTTAATATGTGTTTTCACTAGACGCGCTCCTCAAAAAAATCCAGAATAAAATTTCAGTCTATCCACTGGCCTACATTAAGAAATACTGCATATTTTTATACTGCCAAGTGACCTTTGACATGTACACCTTACAATAAATTACTCTTGAACAAATATTTACTTCAGCTGAGATAACTTTATTGCCTTTGAGCAGACATTAATTCAGTTTATTTTAATCACCACTTGTGGCAAACACAAACCTTTGCAAAGTTAAAATATTACATTTTTCTGTAATACTATCAAAAATTGCAAAATTTAGTCTTGGACTTCAAAGTATATTTTGGTTCTGAGTTTAGATGGGATTTTCAGTAATTGCTTATATCATCATTTCTGGGTCTGTAAGTACGTGAGTATATGTGCTTCACAATAATCCCCACAGCAACTGGAATCCAGAAGTCTGTGGAGTACTGGAAAAGCAAGACAGCCCAACACTGACATCAGGAATATTCTCTAGTTGGTTTTTCCTAGTTTAACACAAGCAAATAAGCAGCTAGGTTTAGAAATACTCACAGCGAACCACAGCAGTTATTTGCCACGATAAAAATAATAAAAAAAACACCAGACCAAAACATTTTATTGAAACTAGAGTTGAGAATATCTGCTGTACTGTCACAATATATGGAGAAAAGATGCATGTTACAGTTCAAGAAACTGTCAGCATATCCACAACCTTGTCAGAGATGCAGTAACAGAAGGGTCCTGGCCACAAAAGAAGCATGTCCAGCAAAGGGGAAAGCTATCAAGGGAACCAAAGAGAAGTGTGGGAAAAGAAATTTGTAAAAATGGAGAGGAAAAAAGAGATCAGTAAAATGGTTTGAGGCTACAAGACTAAAGGAAGGAGCAAAAGACAAAGGTGGAAAAGAAAGAAAAAGGTGAAGGTGACTAAAAACAGGCAAGCCAAGACCCTGGTAATAGCCTGGGGCAGAGCAGCAGAGCACAAGAATGAGAAGATGTGAAAAGGGATGAGGGCACAGGCAGAGGTGTGCAGAAGACCAGTGCATCACTCTGAGGAGGAAAGCAGAGCTCCACTTCTAGCACCTATATGGAGGTAGGAGCAAGGAAGATGAATGTGCTATTTAAAGTACTTTTCCAAGTTCAAATTTATTATGAAAGATTTTGTGCAAGATTAGATATTTGCCCTATCACAGCCTGAAACCCAAACATATGTTGAAAATAAAAGACAGGACAAGGGTTGGGTGAGGAAAGGATTAAAGGATTTATACAAGCAGGATGAGAGAGGGAGTGGATGAAAGAATAGAATCAGCAGGGACTGTCTGAAGGATGGTGAGACAAATGTCTTAAGTAGGCGCTACAGATGAGGTATTTTCAGGGCAAGAACTCCAGCAAACTTATCACAGGAATGAAAGAGAAGGATAACAAAGGGGTAGAGGACACTGCACAGTAAGCATGAAATGGCTAGCCAAACCAGAAAAGGATGAAAAAAAAAGGAAGGATGTGTGAAAACTGCAGCAATGTTCTTCTGAATCAATGCTTCTGAATACATTACATGCCTGATTAAATGGAAAGAAATACAAGTTTTATACTGGGCAACAGAAAATGTATCAAGCAGCTAGGACTCTCATTCTCCTGAGTTTCACATCAATTCACATCAGTAGTATTAGGTTGTAAGTCCCAGTAGAAAATACAATTCAGGAAAGAATGAACACTGCAGAAGTAATGCAGTTCAGGTTTGGCTGAAATAATTGTCTAGTTGACATAAGGATTTTAACTACATCATTCTGATTATACATGGAGAATTTTTTAAAGACTTCTGTGGATAATAACTGATATTTCCAAGCAAAGAAAAACAGAGTATGCTACACTAACCACATTAAAGTTTTATTCATTCCTTTCTGTTTGTGTAATCTATCTGGTACTGCCTTCGAAAACCAATTTCTCCCTTCCCACTTTACCAGATAAAGCACATGAACTGCATGTGGTCTTATCTCCCTGTACAGAAATACTTATCTGCATTTTTACTTTATAGTGTTTCCTTTAATTTTTTCTCTAACAAGGATACAGAAATTCCCTGTTATCTAGGTTGTTTGAGGAACTCTGTTTAACCTTATCAGGATAAACTGTGTTGAGACTCGTGCCGATACAGTCTCCTGATTTTGTACAGGATTTTAGCAAAAGAACAACTAAGAATAGCTTCATTCTCCAGCTCCCATCCCCAGCATTTCTTCTCAAAATTGTGAGTCTTATTTGCACTGCTGAGAAATAATATCCTGCTGGTAATCTCATTAAGGGTCCACCTGCTAAAGACCTGAAGAAGATCTATTTACTTCAGAATAAGAAACAAAACTGTGCTTAGAGCTTCATACTGGGTATGGGAGATCTCAGCTCTAGTCCTCAATCTGTATAAAGAATTATTGCTTTGTCCTCTGTAGGCCACATGATTAATTGAATGACTAGACTTCCAGACAAATCTTTTTATGCCAACACCACAGATTCCACTCAGTCCAAATAATTAAATAAAAATTGATATACAAAGGAGAGCAAAGCATTTCAGTATCTAAAAGAGACTTGGTCTTCTGTAACTTTCTTATATTGAAAGCAAGACCAATCTCATGTGCACTGAAAACACCTCCTGCATAACCCTGTCTCAAGTCCATGCTAAAATGGAAACAAAGACACGAAATAACCTGACTTGGATGATTTATCTAACTCCCTCCTTGTGTCTCTTGGCACCCACCAGGATGTGGCAAACGAGATGCTAGAACCCGAGCTAGAACTGTAGCTCTATGCCTTGAGCTCTGGGGTCTTGGCCATTTTGTGATGTACGACTCTCATTTCTTCCTTATCTCCCAATTAAAGGGTCTGAATAGATCCATTTTATCCAGTTAAATTTTATTTATTTAAAAAATTCACCTCAAAATTCTTTAAAGAGGAACTTTGTTTTCGGGATGCCTGTGCCTTGATTTTTTTGACTCAGAAGACTTCATTTCAGTTCTTGATCAGCCTCCTGTACAGCTCAGTTGCTACAAGGAATGTGTGATCCACTCCATAACTAACAAGCTGTTAGAAAACTAGCTGGCAGTCGATGCAATATCAAAGTGGAGGTGTTTTTGTATTGCATCAGCCTCAAAGTAATTTTGAAAGAAGTCCACAAGTAGAGACAAGGGAAGGAAAAAGAAAGCCAAAGATAGAGGCAGAGTCAGTCAGCCCCCAGGCAGAATAAGATTTAAGAAAGTAAATAAGATTCAAGAAGATTTAAGAAATTAAAGACATGGCTTATATGTTAAAGTAGACATGCCAAGAAAATAAATTACTGTGTATTAGAGCCAAAGATTATAGTCAACGATTTCTATTACAACTGAAGAAACTATGATGGTAGTAACATGGCCAAGAGAGTAAAGATCAATGTTAGTAGAGCAATGGATGGAGAGGGTTATAACAACATTAAGAAAAGCTAGCAGCCTTTGCCAAACTTAAACAACTGTGTTTGGCAAAGGCTGAGATCACTGGAACTGGCAACACAAAAGACATTAATGAGGCCACAGTTATTGAACAGTTCTTGCAAGCAGCAGATACGTATTTTTGAATTATTTAATGTCTTCAGTGATTGATCGAAAGAGATGAATGTGCAGCATGCCAAAGTACTGGTTTCTTCATTTCAAGTCTCTCACCTTTAACGAAAAGAATTCATAGGGCTAGGCTTGTAACAGATGAGGACTGGTCAGCTGGCAGCCCATGAGTCAAATAGGGCATGCAATGAAATTTTGGCTAGCCCTTAGAAAAGCCTACAGCTGTAAGCCAAGCCAGTTTTACAGTTCACTGGAAGACAATGGTAGAAAGCAAGAGAATTTGATGTGGGCCAAGTCAAAGCACTGCCAACAGCTGAACACACCTGGCTGGCCAGCCAAACAAACTGGCAGTGTTACAGGAGAAGAAAGATCAATACATGAGAACAAGAGAAAGGGTTTGTGGCTAGGACAGTTTGGACCATCTGAATCTGTCCTAGAAATACATTTCCCGGCCTAGAACTACAGTCAGCACTCAGTTGCCCTTGGACTTCAGATTAATGGTGCATGAATGTGGAGATACCAAAGCTGCCTTTAAGCAGTGGCAGCTCAAAGTCAGGAGGATACCAGTGAGGTGGACTGATAGCTGGGTGAGTGACAGACCCCAGAGCGTTGTCATCGATGGAGCAGGGGGAAGCTTGTAACCAGTGGTGTTCCCCAGGGATCAGTACTGGGTCCCATCTTATTCATCATATTCAATGACCTAGATGAAGGGACAGAGTGTATCCTCAGCAAGTTTGCTGAGGTTACAGAACTGAGAGGAATGGCTGACACACCAGAGGGCTGTGCTGCCATCCAGAGTGACCTGGACAGGCTGGAGTGCTGGGCAGAGAACCTCATTAGAGGTTCAACAAAGGCAAATGTAGGGTCCTGCACCTGGGGAAGAACAACCCCATACATCAGTGTAGGTTAGGGCTAGACTTGCTGGAAAGCAGCCATGAGGAGAAGGATCTGAGAGCCATAGCAGACAGGAAGTTAACCATGAGCCAGCCCTGCGCCCTTGTTGCCAAGAAGACCAGTGGTATCCCGGGCTGCATTAAGTGTGTGGCCGGTAAGCCAAGGGAAGTCATTCTCTCCCTCTACTCTGCCCTGGTGAGGCTGCGTCTGCAATACTGTGTCCAGTTCTGGGCTTCCCAGTTCAAGAGAGACAGGAACTACTGGAGAGTGTACAGCAGAGGGCAACAAAGATGACTGGGGGACTGGAGCATCTCTTTTACGTGGAAAGGTTGAGAGAGATGGGACTATCTAGCCTAGAGAAGAGAAGGCTGAAAGGAGACTTTATAAATGTCTATAAATATCTAAAGAGTGGGTGCAGGGAGGATGGAGCCCGACCCTTTTCAGCAGTGCCCAAGGACAGAACAAGAGGAAACGGGCAAAAGCTGGAACACAGGAAGTTTCATCTAAATACGAGGAAGAACTTCTTTATAGTGAGGGTGACCGAGCACTGGCACAGGCTGCCCAGGGAGGTTGCAGAGTCTCCTTCTCTGGAGACTTTCAAAACCTGTCTGGATGCGTTCCTGTGTGATGTGCTCTAGGCAATCACACCTTAGCAGGAGGGTTGGACTAGATGATCTCTAGAGGTGCTTTCCAACTCCAAAAATTCTGTGATTCTGTGATACTGGTATTGATGCTTCTCATGTTCCACAACACACTCCCTGGCACTGGGACTCCAAGAGACTTTTTGGTTAGAGATGGCCAGCTTTGTGCATTGATGTCAGCAAGTCCTGACAGATGTGAGCTAACTCTGTGCCCAATATATCTACATCATGATCTTACTATGTTATTTCACTATATTGTTATATTGTCAGGATTTTTTCACTATTTACATTCTCTAGTCCTTCATTTTGAACAATGAAGAATCAATTATAAAAACATCCTACTCTTAACACATGGAAAGAAGTATGATTCTTCAAAATAAGCTGCTTGTGTCTACTTTTTTGTAGCTTTTTTTGTAGCATATTTATCACCACCACAAAGATATGCTATTCATACTAAATAATATTATTGTCAGGCTGAATCTTTTCTATTTTAAAAACCACTACTGTAAATCCAGTTATTTGTTAAAAAAATTTCTGAAGTATTTTATTAAAACAACTCTGATCATTTTGGCATAGACATGCATGTCTTTGGCAAAGTAAGCTTGTAGCTTAAGTCTCACATTAATTCCAGCATGTATGTTGTGTTCCTATTTTCTGAGTGATACAAAATGTTTATTTTGATCATCTTCTTTATGAGATTAGATTCCAGGATGAAAACTATTACAGGTGATTAAAAAAAAAAAAAGAGTTTAAGTTAGACTTTTTAAATACAAGAAAAGTGAAAAGAAGAACATAAAAAAGTATTTTCTGCAGTGTTGCTTTGTCTCTACTGACATAAAGAACTGTGCACAAAATGAACTGCCTAACACAGGTCCTCTCAATCTCTGCCTTTGAAAGAGGAAACAAGCTCACTCACAGCTACTGTAAAAATAATCATCTTACTTCTATTACTGTACCATGCAGCCAGTCGGAATTGTTTAGGCAAGACAATACTTGATTCTAAAAACACAATAGTATCCCATCATGTTTGCTGAGCGAGTTAAAGTAGAATATGAATAACTTTCATTGACCAGAGGAGGACAGTAATTAAAATAGAAAAAAACCACATGACTAAAGTAGCACTGCTCTGCAAGTATTTTTAATGGATCAGGCCCCTCAGTCTTCTAAAATTAATTAATGCTTTAATGAAAGTTGTCTGTTATCTGACTAACAAATCTAGTTTTTTCTAATATCCAGCTACCCTGGCTTTCAATTAAGACTCAAAGAGCCAAGAACTGATGAGAAGGGACATAATAAATGATTTATGGATGTCCTACTTCTCTGTATGGTACATTTATTATTCTACTTAATGCATCCATATGGTTTTCTAATTCATTCATTACTGAAAGCCTCACATTACAGTTATTTCATTAAAGGTTATATCCATTTTCAGGCAGATTCTTAGGAAGCATATTTAAAAATTAAAGCTACAATCAAATTTTTATTTAGTGTATGGATTTCAAATTATATATCTATTTAATTATTGTCCTATTACCTATGTCTAGAGGGGACAGGTGTTTTTTTTTTTAAATAATTTCCTCAATCAACATTCAATACCTTTCTTGCTATTTCATTATGTGGGTGGTCTTTTAAATTTGCAGTTTATGTTTCCTTGTTCTCCCAACTCCAGTCAATAGTTTCTTACTCCAACCACAAAAGTACGTATGCAGCATGCCAGAGAGGTGTTCCTACCGCTAATAATCACCTTCCCTCCTCCCACCCCAGCCATCTTTTAATAGAGTATTTCTACCAGGATCAGTCTAGAGAACTAAGTTTATGTTGTGGCTGCTAATGGACAAAGAGGAGAGGTCTTTAACTAGTGTAGCTATGCTTTAAACAGAAAAGAGGGGAAGAAAGGAAGTGAGTATTTTTAATTTTCAACTTAATTTCTATTGCCTGTATACACTTCTACTGTGGCTAATTAGGCAGAACGATAGCATCCTATAGCACCATTCCAGAGAAAGTTTATGAGAGAGGTTCTTGGTGGCAACATCTGCTTCGTGCTTATTTTTTACCATCACCATAAGATAAGGAATATAATTTCTGTCTCTTTCTAACTTTACTTTGCCTAAAGAATGCAGAGGCTCTAAAAGTGCAGTATTTAAGGTCATTCTCCCACTAACCCAAAACCCCTGTGTTTTAATGACCTGTCAGCTCAGAATACTGCACTACTATAGAACTACCCAGCCCAGTACCTGAAATTAAACTGCTATAACATGAAATAATTTTTATTACATGAAATTGAAGTATCATATTTATTTGTAAAGGTTAGTCTCCAGAGCTGTGTTCTTAATTAGACAATACATTATGTGTTTCACAAAGAAAGCATACCAGCAACAATTTGGCAGTGCAGAAAGCTGTAAGTATCAGGAGCCGGTTTGCTCATCAGGGGCTGGTTAGCTCAGTGGTTTGAGCGCGGTGCTGACAACAATGACGACACTGAGGTCGCGGGTTCGATTCCCGCTCGGTCCCCATGTGTTGCCTGGTCTAGTAGTTGTTGCTGGGTCTAGTCGAGAGGGGGCATTCCTGCCCAAGACAGGTAGGTTGGACTAGATGATCTCTAAGGTTCCTTCCAGCCTAGGCCATTCTATGATTCTATGATAAGTGTTGCCAGAACACTGCGGGACTGTAACAGAAGTGATCCATATTTCGTTCCAAAAAGAAAACATGATTACTAGCACAATTAGTATCAGCAAACAGATAAGCTCTTACTCTAAAAACACAAACAGGAAAATGAGAAAAAAAATGAAATTAAATTCAATCAATGACACTGTGTAAATCAAGCAAAATTTACTTCAGCATACTGTAAATTTAGAAATTTTGATTTATTGTTGTCATTGATTTCTGTGCTAGTTTATTACACAATGATCATTCCTAAGGAGAATGCGTATCCTCAGCCAAATCTCTACAAAGCAGATATTTCACTTTTATTCTCCAACGGCTATTAAAGGCTGAAATGTAAATCTGCTTCATTTAAAGTTAAATAAACATAGATATGACACATGCAGTCTACTGCTTTGCTACACTATTCAATGCTATTATAGTAGCAGTTTTTATATAGACCCCCAACAGTTTTCATGATACTTCTACCATGTATTTGATTCAAAGCACTGTGTCCACTAGAAGAATCTTCCACCAGTTTACAGTGGTGCAGAGCCAAACACAAGTTAACTCCATTACAAATTGTCAGTCATGACTGACCTTCAAAGGAAGGACAGCAAAATGTTACTGAAATGCTTTTAGCAACAACAACAAAGTACCTCTCTGCTTACCTCCCTGCGTTTTTCCTCTTCCCGTGAACCAATTTGATACTGAGGTGACTGAAAAAATATTATTCAGTTGACAGCTATGCTATCAATTTCAGACTCCAATATCCTCCCAGTCTGTGCATTTCACTTCAGAATTTATTTGTTTGCAAGAGATGCTGGAGTGCAGTAATACCTGATCTATGAAGATTTTTAAAAAGTATGTTCAAAAGATCATCTTCTGCTCCTTAGTAATGTTTGTCTGATTCAAAACATACTGCGTTTTAACAATATCACATATTAATGTAGCAATGATATAGGAAAAATACTATTTTGCTTTTTCAAAAGCAGTTTTTATAAGGCTTAATATTTTAAGGGGTTACATACAAGAAGACATTATGAACCATTTATTGGGGAACTTTACAGAAGTTGTCACTTTTCCTAACAACGTCGGAAGCGAAGAATCAAAAGGATTATTCCAGAGGCTGAACTGCCAGATCCAACAGAACACTGACTGATAAGGAAACATATGCTGTCTTGCTGTCTTTTTATCTGAGTGCCCTTTATCTGCCTTTTAAATGTTACTGCAGGGGACTTGGGTTTTCACAAAGATAGCTCTCTGAGGACACTAAAAGAATTAACAAAAAAAGAAGAAGGAGTGCTTCTTCAGTCTTTATTCCTGAACATTTTTGATGCAACTCATAGATCTATTGCGGGAAGTAGTCACTGATTTGTTTACTGGTGGGTCTCATGACCCCAGTAAGGCCATTTTTTCCATTTATGATTTTGGACAGCAAGCATACATGATTCCAGTGATGGCACCTGAAACTGCATGCCAGGAAACTTTTCCCTTTCCTTAGTCAAATTTCAGCAGTAATAGATTTCAGCTCACTTGCAAAAGGAAAACAGAACCTTGATAGTAGTATAGCAATGTCCTGAACTTCTGCCGAAATACAAGCCTATCTGTACTGTGTGGAGTGACAGAATCAGTGCAGTTCCAGCTGGTGAAGGAGTGCAAAGATGAACGCTGAAACATCCCAAGTGCAGTTTGGGCATTGTCCTAAAGAAGCCAAACAAAGAGCAGAGAGGAAAGATCCACTGCTGTCTAAATCTCAAGGCCTTTTCTCCTGCAATTCAGTACAGGATGGCACAGAAATGGTACAGAAGCCAATCTTAACCAGAGGAATAAATAGAGTCATGTAAGTAAGAAGGAGGCAGCAGGCAGGCTTGTTTTTTTGTGGGGTTTTTACCTTCTTTCAGAAAGCAATTCAAAACACATACTAGACATCTGTACTGGACCAGCCCAAAAGCAACACTCCTCTGAATTTTCAGTTGGCTGAAGCTGTTTTGGGTCAAACATACGATTTCATCAGTGAGTATGAGATGAGTGGTACTCTGTACCCCTTAGCTCAGTGACTAGAGCACGTGAAATGAGAAAGATTCCAGTTCATTTTTTTCCTCCACCTGCTTTAAAACAAGGCTTTGAGCCAGTTCTCCCACATTTGGGTGTACAGCCTTCCTCTCACACTTGAGTTCCCCTGCACCTCCAAGACATCTTGAAAATGCTTAAGCAAAAGTGAATATCTTTGATTTGGCTGCAACTGTGGATGAATTCAATCCAAATTCACAGAAAAACTCTGTTTTGCCAGAAAAAAAAAATTACTTATCAATTCACAAAGATTTTCCTGTAGAACAAAACAACTTGAAGAATGGAAAAACACAGTCAGATTCCATTCTGCTACACACAGTTATCTACTTCATAGATGGGACTGGCCTGTTATAGGAACACACAACTGAAAGAAGTATTGGAATAGTTGACACTTACCTCCTTACAGAGGAACTGTATAATGGTAACTATTAATGAAGCATCAGGCTTTAAAATAAAAAGTATAACATGCCTGCTCCTGAAATTCAGTTTTCCTTTAAACTGTGCAGCTTATGAAGAAAATTAATTGACGTCAAGAAACATCTTCCCTTCTCTAAAAAATGTAGGAAAAGGAAAACTTTGTGACCAAAGCGAATCTGGGCAACTTACGAAAGATATGACTAGCTTTTGTGCAAGTTTACAATCCCAGTGAATGTTACAGAAAATAACCCCAAAGTTTTCAGCAGTAAGCTAATAAATTAAAACATTGGGTTGCCCAATATCGCACTAACGTTCTTTTAACATTCTACAAGTTAGATGACAAAAAAGAGCCTTAAGGGAGTTTTAGTGCATGTTACAACCTAATGCAATCTTTTCTGTTTTCCATAAAGACTGACAGCAAACACAATACCATGATAATGGTTCAGCATGCAGTTATCCCTGCTGAAGTGCACAGAAGGAGGCAGAAAGCAAATGAGGCCAACTAATGCAGACTCCCTAGATTTCTTTGTGCAAATGAAATCCAGAATGACAGAGCTGCAGGCTCCTAGGTCTATTTGCAAGGCTTGCTGCAAATCTGTTACGTCTGGTATAATTACTTAAGAAAGGACTAAGAAAATGGTGAGCCTCAATCATTAGAAGGTGGGCTTGAGTCTAGAAACTAAATACTGTGAAGACCTCATGTTCAGAGACATGGTGTAAAGTAAAAAGAGACACAACAGTGATTATAACAATCACATTAAGGGTACTGACTGATATTTCCCACTGCTGTAATCTGTGTCTAACATTTAGAGCTTGTTAGCAATTCAGCACTATAATTATAAATAAGGTCTTTAGAGTCTATCAGCTCGTCACTTGTCCTCCGTTTTTCCAAGCACCACACAAACACATGACCTGGAAATGGAGAGGGACACAGTTGATACCTTACTGGATTTTGAGATCTTGCTCCTCAGAACGCTCCTTTGAGAAGCCACTACAGAGACATGATTTTCTATTTAAGACTCCTCTGCCTGGCCCGGTGCCAAGCCCTCTCTTAGGCTGGTAATAGCAGATGTTAAGTGACAAAAAGTGACGTCTGACTGTTTGTTATGTTTCATAGTCAGTTAGCTTGGCTGTTTGCCTCAGCACTAGCTGACTTGCCATTTTATGGACTACTTGTTCTCCTCACTCACAACATATTTTTTCCCTTATTCTCGACCCATTTTGCAGCTTCACACAATTTCAAAAGTATTTTGACCAACTCTTCACGAGGCCTACAGAGGGAGTGAGCTTGGAGTACTTTTACTGAACAGGAGGAGTAGGATACAGAGCCCTCTGAGTCACAGCATCAAGCTGTATGTGGTTTTTCTGCATACCCAGAGGTAAATGGTCTTTGGAGTCAGAATCTGACAGACTTGAGGCTAAGATCCCAAGGTTAAAGCACTGTTCAAAAAACAGCTCCTTAGTAACTTCTATTATTACAATATAGTATAACTACATCTAGCGATAGATAGAACTACGTGTACATACATCTCCGTCTATCCCAGTGAAAATTAGGACATTAGGACATTGCAATACAGGATGTAACAGGAAGATAAAATTACAATTTTTAATAACTTCCAAACTGTATTATAACGTATCACACAACACACGATGGAGGGCAGACAGTGCCACTTGCTTCAGAACTGATGTCTGTTGTAAGAACATCCCCAGCCTTATCCATTTCTCGCCCCTCCTCTCCCTCTCAAGTGAAGAAGGACTTTTGGTCTGTGGTATCCTAAAAGCAGTCCTAAATTTCTGGCCAGTGGATCACTCCCAGCTATCAGCCTTACTGGGCTGGTTAGCTTGGTGGATGCTGTGCCAGCAGATGCTGCCTGAGTATCTGAAAGACAGAAGAGTTCCTAACAAAGAGAACTGATAAAAGGAAGAGACGTTATCTTGTATCAAGTCAGGGCATTCAGCATCAGGGAAAAGAGTTTTAAAGATTACAGAAAAGCAGTCAATCAGTGGAGTGGAGAGCTGGAGAAAGCTGGAACAGGTTATTAGTGAAAAAACATTATCAGAGCATCTTCTCATGATTCTCAGAAGGCCATTTACCTTCTGGTATGCAGAAGGATCACATGCAGCTTGGTGCTGTGACTCAGAGGGCTCTCTGTATCCTACTCTTCTCATTCAGTAAAAATCTGGGACTTAATGTTGTAAAAGGGGGTATCTTACATTACCAAAATACCAATGTGAAGAAACATGCATGTTTCATTTAAAGAAAAGTAAAAAGTAAATTCCACAGACATTGTTCCACTTTTATGAAAAGAAAACTACATTAAATGTCTCCACAAAAATGTATCTATAGGGAAAACATTTTTGGGGAGGGGTTGAAAATAACTGGAAGGATTGGATTCCTCCACTTTTTTAACAAGCTTTCCTCATATAGTCCGCTCATGGAACACCAACAATACTAGTCAGTAGAGGAAAACTCAGTGTTCAGAACAAAGGCTATTTTGTAGTATGCTTCCCTTTGTTTGGCTGATCCTTAAAAGGAAGAAGCAAGGCTTGCATCAAAAGTAAGTCTTGAGTGGATACATGAAGGAGGGAAGAGGAGGACATCCTGTGTGTTACTGGAGGAATTTACAAGACAACATTCCACATTGCAGTTAAGGCTTCACAGAAAGTACAAGGAACTAAAAAAAATATAAATTTCCAGCAGAAAAATGTGGTGGGAATAATGAAACAGTATATAGGAACAAATAAGGTAGATGAGTTCTGGGCCTTGACACTAATAATTAAACCTGATGTATCAAGAAATGTAGAACTGATGGAAGAATAAACTTATCTATGTAAGGCCATGTCAGTAAGCATGTAAAAGATGCATCTTCTCTGACTATGTACAATGAGCAAAGTTAGACAAGAGGATATCACAGTACTTGTGGGAAAAATTTGACATAAATGTAAAAGTAGTTCTGCTGTGGTTTCACAGCCTCATGGTTTTCAGCTACCCAAAGTCACCCAGAAGTAATCCACCTACCTGAACTGTGCCTAGATTTGGAAAAGATTTCCACATTATTTCAATATAAAATATGTTGTTGAAGCTCAGATAAGCTCCAGATTAAGAAGGTAATAAATGTACATCTCTGTGTGCATATATGAGCACATATAAATAAGTCAGTGTGCAGTTGGTGCTTAAGCATCCACTATTATCAACAGAAATCTTGTCACTACAGCCATTAAGAAGATACTCAGTTCACACTGAAGCAGACATCAAGGCTACATTCTACTAGCAGATTAAATGCATCTGGTACTGTTCTCTGTCAGTGAGAAAAATGATGTGGAATTGGCCCAGTACTCATCTGAAAATAAAAAGA
The DNA here is from genome assembly GCF_000703405.1 of Apaloderma vittatum. Classification (NCBI taxonomy): domain Eukaryota; kingdom Metazoa; phylum Chordata; class Aves; order Trogoniformes; family Trogonidae; genus Apaloderma; species Apaloderma vittatum. The sequence goes on along the minus strand of NW_009706421.1, from coordinate 17,951 downwards.
TCACATCCAGTTTGCTACTGGATACAGTCTCTGACCTATATTAACTACCTAATAATCCATTTATTGTTTAGAAAAGTGCTAAATAGGTTAATAGACTACCAATAGGCCAGATTTCCACTGCCTATACAGAAGCCTGAATACCTAGTTCATGTGTGGATGTCTACTTATAGAAGCATACATTTGTGTGCTTTACTCTTCCACTGCACCTGAAGCTCTTCCTTGTACTCTTCCGTGTGCTTCAAGGTAGATGGTTCAAATACCGGTGACAGAATAGATGTAACAGCATGGTAGAGCTATAGCTCTGAGGCATTCAGTCTTACACAAAATGTCATGGAAAAGGCAAAGAGAAGCTCTGTGTGGCTGTCTGTGAATCTTGTGTCCTACTGACATTAGCTGAGAGAAACTAATTAAATCAACACAGTTCAAGTAACACTAATGTAAACCAAATAAATCCAAAGAGAAGTGCTCAGTTTGGGGCTACTGTACAGTGCTGTGATCTTTCTAAGCAACAGAAAAAGAGATAGATTTTCACATTTATATAGGATGGTGTATAGTGATAGTGAGGTATGAAAGGGAAAATCTCAATATATTGAGCACCTTTATTGCCTTTACATTTCTGGAACACTTCATGGGATACAAGTGAAAGAGGCATCTGAGGAGCTTGGTCTGATCTTAGTAGAAAACATTTGTGTGCCTAAGAGAGATTTTGGACAGTCCAAACTGTATCAGGTTACAAGGGGTGATGCTTTAGCACTTCTATGAGGTGCACTTGAACCTAGTCTGAGCTGTAACCTTTACTACAAGTCCTTCTGCTTTTCTCTCAAGTTCAGTCCTAACTACGTATATGTACATACGTGTGCTGGGTTTTTTAACAAGCATGTTAGCCAGTAACATTTTTAATCATAAATGGTTATCCACAGACTAATTCTACTTTTCATGTACTGCTTGACCTTGGTAGTGCTCACATTCAGTACTTGAAAGGCTTGGAAGGAACAGAAACAAATATTTGGAGAACTTGTTCATTTCACTACTAACTCTGTAATATATTCTATGAGTGTATAGTTTCTGAGATCCAAAATAAACCCATACAAATAGAAAACTCTCAAGTATTACAAAAAATTATGTAAATCCATATGTTAACCAGCAATTTTCAGATGAGTTGTTACCACGTCGTTTAGAGAGACAGCTAAACAGAACATATGGGTAAGCACTAAGGCATTTATAGAACAGTCAAAATGCCTCTGTTAAGAGTCCTGGATTGTCCTCACTTCCCTCAACAAACAACATGCACTGAAGATACACACATAAAAATACCCAGCAGAAACTTAATATTGGGTAACTTGATGGAAAGCATTCAGTTATATAAAACTCAGCTGCAGACAATAAAACCCTCCTCTTCTTCCCTTAGGCAAACAAGCACTACAATTTCCCCAGTTCAGCAGAATTACTTCTTAACATGTGTTCTTCTTTGATAGAGTCACAAAACATCACTTTTTGACACAATACCTGCAGAATTCTTGGCTTCATAGCACTCTGCTATGCATTGGCAACATTTTGCTAGTCAAATGGTCTAGTCCTTAGCAACCTTGTTCTACATTAGCATCCATTCACCCTACCTTTCCACCTCTATCATGAAGAAAATGGACCTCAAGTCAGTGAAATTAGATTGAATTCAGTTTCCTGCCCTCTGCAGAGCCGCAACAGAGTTGATTTATTTTAAAAAATAACCCCCGTTGCTGGCTTTCATACTAAATCACAGTGTGCACCAGTCACGTAACTGGATTACAGGAAGCATTAACACTAGCAATTGCCCTTTCAAGTTGAGCAACCAACAACATTGCTAAAGGCTGGAACAAAAAGGGTCAGCCAGGGCAAAACAACAAATGTTGCCACTTGCCCTATATGATAAAAAAAAACCCAGAAAAGCAGCAACAAGCAATAAGTGCTAATTCAAAACAAAGGGAGCGTGATACATGTGCACACGAAACAGAACAAGCTCCCATGGCAATGACATTATTTGAAGTAGATTGCAATGGTAACATTTAAGAGTGAGAAGCAAAATGTCAAAGTGCAGAGACCTGGAAGGAGCAGGGTTGTGCTTGGACTATGGCAAGACCTCCTGCTGTGGGACAGCTGGCCATTGGAGCAAAACACCTCAAAATTTCTTATGGTGGGACTAGTCCAACGAGCAGTCTGACTCTCAGCTCTTCAGCTTTAAAAAATACACTTCCTCAAAGGCTTTTTTCTGAAAAGCTTACATTAAAAACAAACCAAAACCACTGTCCTTCAACACATCCAAAGATAGCTGAAGATCTCAAGCAACAAACAGCTTTCATGTCATGATTAGCTCATGCTGCTATGCCCCCCCTTAAAGCACATATGGTTCTCAGCCAGAACAGAAGGCTTCAGAGCAGCAGCTCCAGCCTAGAAATGAAATAGCAAAGCTTCAGAGCGAGGTCACTTAATGAGAACTTAATGTAGATTTAATAGTTCTTTTTTCATGTGACTGCCAATTTCAAATCTGCCTCATGTAGCTTTTAATGCAGGCACAGAGCCAGTCAGCTAAAATCAGGGTAGCCCCAGAATCTTTTGCAGGATTCTTCCATTGCAAGTTGATGACTGTGGTCACAAATTAGGTTTTGTTCATGTGCAATGCAACAAGTCCAGAGGACAGTTTTTTGAGCCTAGTTCCCTGATAGTATTTTTTAACTGTTTAAACTTTATTGTTAGACTACTAAAATGACTACGATTTTTTTTCCTCCATTACTCTTCTCTGTTTCACTAGCTTTCCTTGCATTTGGTGCATTCATGAGGGCAGATCTCTAGAGATACCAACAGGACAAGGAACTCCTATATGATTCTGAAACACTTTGTGTGCTAACATGCCCTGGTGTTGTATGCTCTACCTTCTTCCCTTGTTTGTAAAGGCCATTCTTTTTTAAACTAGCATCTTCTGTACAGAGCAATTTACAGAATTAAGCAAATAGTTGCTGATTGTAATTAGTCACATTGTTTCAGTTTAATCTTTATTAATTCACTCTAATGAGTGCATGAACCATTATGAATGGGTGTTCTTCCTTCCAGGAAGGAGAAGGATGAGGCCAACGCTTGTCTCTGTAATTAAGCCGGGCTACCTGTGCAATAGAGCAAGGCAGAGTGTTGGCTGTGCAGAACATACCCAGATTGTGCTGTGCACTCAACAGAGCACAGCTCTGCTGACAATATGCTGCTTTCCCAGCACAAAAGGTGAGGATGCAGCAGGGCAGCATTACTATACGGTTCCTCTGGCATGCCCTCCACGGCAGGAGGGAGCACTGCCATCCATCACTTTGTTTAGAATGGGAAAGATCACACACACTTTTAACTGAACAAGGAGAGTCCCAGTCCATATGTGCCAGAAGCGCATACGGCTTACACCAAGAAAACATAGTTCTTACTCTTTGCAAGAAACTGGCTTGTTTTCAAACAGCTATGTAAGCATAGGGGTGGATTTACTGGAGAAATAGAAGTGAACAAAATCTTTGTGTCAGCCTTTTAAAATTTCCCTGCCTCTGTAGAATTGTTCCCTGAAGTATGTTTTCTTGTGCCCAGTGCAGAGTAAGTTTAAGATCCATCCAGCAAAAGCAGTACCAACATCAATCAAGACAAGAGGGTTAACAACATTTGAGGAGAAGGTAAGTTCTTTACTTACAGAGAGAGTATATTCTACACTGGTTCATCAGATTGCTTGTTGATCATGGTGACACTATATGAATGCAAATTCCACTAAAATGAAGAGATTCAAGACGTGTGTTTGTAATTGAGATTTAGATGATCAGCCAAGCAGTTGAATATGAACTTTGGATACCTCATATTACAATCTGTCTATATTTATCTATAGATGTATTTTTTCACAAAAAAACCTCCAGAACCCAGAAAAAGACACTTACCACAACAATCACATTCGTTGCAGGAATGGGAAGATTTTCCACTTCCAAATCTTGACCAGTCATAGCTAACAGATTGAGGGATGGGTTGTAGGCAGGTCTGGGAAATGTTGATTTAACAATTATTGCAGGGTGCAACTTGCTTATTTTGGTGTGAGAAGAAGAATAGAAATTTTGTTTGGAATTCTTATAACTGTCTGTATCCAGACTTTTCTCCACACTCTGCACATGGTGATAAATAAACATAGGTTTTCCACTCTTTCGCTGATGAATTGCCAAAAAGTGGTCATTGTCCCCAGAAAAGCAGCCTGTAGAAAGAGAAGAGTAAATTTAGCATGTCTTGTCGCTCTTAGATATTCTGCAGATGGCATTGGTAATCTTTAGGTTCCGCAAGATTTGGAAAGAATATTTGTAGAATACAAGAATTCCATTAAAATCCCACAATGCAATTTCTATATCATAGCTTAACAACACTAGAGAAGGTCTACTAAGTACGTGAAGTGTATCACATTCTTAAACTTATTTTTACAGAGCTTTAAAAAACATTATTTATACTTCCAGACAGGGTTACATTTTCAAAATGATGTGCAAGAGCAGAACACATGCTGACCCAAGTCCAACTTTTGTAGGAAAACATATGCAGTCCGCTTCCTGATGTATTTAATCACCCAGTAATACCAAAAGACGAGAATTCTATGATCATCTCTTATATATGGGGACTTAAGGAGAAAAAGACAAGAACCAGATTCAGAAATCAGACTTAAAGATGTAACAAAGAGAAGAAAAGTAAAGTTCAGGTGCCCGAGTGCATAATCATAATTCTGTGTTCAGCTTAAATCAGGAGGCCTTATAGACCCTTGTGCCACCTCTTGTTATGACCCGCTCTTTACTCAGGCATTGTCTGGCCAGCCAACAGAGCACCTGCCTCTCTGCAGAGGAGATGTGGGTATGTGGATTTAGCCAAATGTTACATACCTTTGTGTTGGAGACAAAGAACTCCTTTCATTACGTATTTTAACAGAGCCCCTGCCTCTCTGCAGAGATGTGGGTATGTGGATTTAGCCAAATGTTACATACCTTTGTGTTGGAGACAAAGAACTCCTTTCATTACGTATTTTAATAAACTATGCATTAGTAATTTTATTTTTTAAAGTCAAGATACTTCCCAATGATACCTTTATAAAAAAGGTCTAGAACTAATGTTTTATTTGATTTTTTTCTAAATGGACAAAATGTAGCATTTCTTTAGCGCCTTTATGAAGAACAGAACAGCTGTAACAGTCTGGTTCAACTCCCAGGCTGTAAGATAGGTTGAGAAGACTGAAAAGACTCTGAGCAGAAAAGTAGGCAAGGATCAGCTCCTTCATAGATAAAAAGCAACTGAATCTGCATTAGTCACCTCCTGGAAGACTGCTCCAAGAAATCCACTGTGGTGGGTGGGGACCTCGTGTTCTAAGAGAAGCGAACCCAGTAAGCGAGCTCTGATGAGCCTGGAATTTCCATTTCAGAAACTGTTGGAGTTAATGGCAATGTTGGATTTTCAGTTTTAAAAAAATATAAAATCAATGTTATTTCAATTTTCACAATGAGCTGTGAGGAACAGCTCAGAACCAACACGTTTCAATTCAGGCTGAACAAGAAATCATCTTGTTCTGTTCAGACTGATTTTTGCATCTGATTTTTTTTTGCTTCTATAAGCAAATCAAAATAATCAGTCATTTGCACAGCTCTACCCAGTGCCCTTAGGAGATTTCAGTGTAGGTAATTACATTCTGTTGACCTAATTTCCCCATGAAACTTGAGTTAGGAAAATCAAGGACAATACCTTATCTGTGCTATAGTATTGCTACGCATCATTGGGAAATGCATTCTCTGCCTAAAGCAAGTCCATGTCAGTAGGCGGTGAAGCAATTCATAACATACACGAGCAGAAAATCAATAGGAAGAAGACAGGGCACAGAATTCTGCGTTTTGCAGTACATTTAGAGATCCACCTCTTATAAAGTATGATGCTAAACCTAAGGCTACTCTTTTAAATGGCGAAAAAAACCACTGACAATTTCCTAGATGACAGCTGAGGTCACGTGTACAGCTGTTGTCAGGTTTTGATTGGGAAGATGACTGAGAGCAGGAGGAAAAAAAAAAAGAGAAAAAACTGTAGAGTATAATGTTAAAGATAGCTAAACTCCAAAGCTTGTTAAGCTTGCTGGGATCTCATTAAGCTTTGTGGGGGCTGGTTTCGTTGATAAAATACTGAGGACTGGTCTTACCTAGCAATTTAGGGGTTCTGTGAATGGCAAAATAAAAATAAGGACACACCAGTATTTCTCATAGTCTCTTTACTGGATTTATTCTCATGTCTCCTTCACAAACAACGAGTACTGCAAAACTGATCATAGATAGTATACAGGAATGCAACTGTAGACACATTTGGGGTCTGTGGTTCCTCTTTCCTTCCTTCATTCCTAATATTCTGTTTCTTAGTGAATCAAAACCACTGTGATTCTCCTGGAATTCCTTGTGCTGCATTTTCTATCCACTTTAATATTCCACATTCCCATTTTATTTCATTTGTTTTTACTGAAAGAAACAGAAAAAAAAAGTAATTAAGTACTAGCCCAAATTCTTCACTGAATAATAGTAAGATAAATCTCAAGTATGACTTCAGAGTTAATCCTGACTAAATCCAGAGCAATACAGAAAAACCTGAATGGTTATTTTTGATAAAACAACAGTTAAATAAAAAGCTCACCTGCTTGCAAATCTCAGTACTTTTTAAGAGCAGTATCACCATTTGCCACTAAATGTCAGCAGGCTTGCTTCCATTACAATGCCAAAAAATAACATCAATAACGCGGGTCCATGTGAAAAACTTCACTGATTTTAGTAGGCTGTGGATAAAGCCCTAACCACAATCAGACTTTGTCTCTCAGACTTCTATGGATACCTCAGGTACTCCTAACAAGTGGGCCACCCTTGATATTATAGGGGAACCTAAAGCTTCCTCTTAATCTGATGAAGGAGTTAAATATTCCTTCTTGATCCCTCAGATTTCAGTTTTGGACACAAGTAGTATGCACCAATAAGAAACTCAGAGAAGTAAGTCATTAGAAACACCAGTACTTCTGCTACACATCCCTTAAATATTGCCGGTCGCCAGCCCTTAAGAGAGAAGACTGTTCTTCCCACATTAAACTAAGTGAACGCTCCTTTGAAGCCCCCAGAGAAATCATCAGAAACTATGAAGAACTGAAGTACGATAGGAAAAAAAAAAAAAAAGCTATCTTGCTGTCTTTTAAGCTTTAGATATCCCAATATACACAGAAATTCAGAAAATGGGGCTTAGGACAAGGCTAAAAAAATAGAATTCCTAGAGGTATCTCTTCCATAAACTTAGCAAACTTGATCCTAAAGTGAGTTTTGATATTCTGTTCTCACACTACCCTGTTTGAATTCTACTTCAGAATGTAGAGTTATTCATGACTGACTTGCAATATTCACGCAGTGTTGATTTCACCCTTTAACTGAAAGAATTTTATTCCTTCTCCTAAAATTCCCTCCTCTCAAGTGTATTTACAAAGAATTATGGTTTATCCTGCCTTGGCATTAAGGAGAACCGTCGAGATGTTTAGATTGCGATTCCAAGCTATTTTTTTTCTAATTAAAAAGACGCTGAGTCTCCTCCTTTTTCCCAGCTAACTATAGCTATTTTATGTCAACGGAAAATGTTATTTCATTGTTTTTTCCAAAATGAGCAATAATCAACAGTTACTTTTAAACTTACATCAGAACTTCTCTTAGCAGCAGTTACTTTTAAACTTACATCAGAACTTCTCCTGGTGGACAGCCTAGCCTTCCCTCATGTATATAATTTCATGTAATAACCATTCCTACTCCCTTTAGTAACAGATGCTGCACTGTGACTTCGAACTGGCATGATTTACTGATTCTGCCTTCCAATTCCTTTGTCGGTCACTACTCTTTTTCTCAGGCTTTGGCACCCAATGGTTATTGCTACCCTTCCTCTCTTCTGTACCTTAACTCCTCCTTCCTTGCAACTCCTCACATGTTGCTGCTGCTTTTGCTTAGATTTTTTTTAAACAAGAAAGAAATCCTGTCTTGGTCTTGCTTCCATATCCCTCCACTGTAACTCCTCCTCTTTAATCAGGGCAATCCTCCTCTTTAATCTTTAGTCGGGACAATCCCAAGCACCAATATAGGCTGAGCAGCAATTGGCTCGAGAGAAGCTCTGAAGAAAAGGACTTGCGGGTGCTGGTGGATGAGAAGCTCAACATGAGCCGTCAGTGTGCACTTGCAGCCCAGAAAGTCAATTGTGTCCTGGGCTGCATCAAGAGGTGGCCAGCAGGTCAAGGGAGGTGATTCTCCCCCTCTACTCCACTCTTGTGAGATCCCACCTGGAGTGCTGCATCCAGTTCTGGAGCCCACAGCACAAGAAAGATATGGACGTGCTGGAGCGTGTCCAGAGAAGGGCCACGAGGACGATCAGAGGGCTGGAGCACCTCTCCTGTGAAGACAGACTGAGAGAGTTGGGGCTGTTCAGTCTGCAGAAAAGAAGGCTCCGAGGAGACCTTATTGTGGCCTTCCAGTATCCCAAGGGGGCCTACAAGAAAGCTGGTGAGGGGCTTTTTAGGATGTTGTGTAGTGATAGGACTAGGGGGAATGGATTGAAGCTAGAGATGGATCGGTTCAGATTGGACGTTAGGAAGAAGTTCTTCACCATGAGGGTGGTGAGACACTGGCACAGGTTGCCCAGAGAGGTTGTGGAAGCCTCATCCCTGGAAAGTTCTAAGGCCAGGCTGGATGGGGCGCTCTGGATATGAACACTTTCACTGCTTGTACTAATTTTAATATTTCCACCATTGCCACCAGTTGCCAGCTTTGTTTTCATCATCCTTCTCAAAAACAGAATTGGAAAAATCCCTATGAGATTCCTTGTTCTGCTGGTTCCAACTGTTCTGCTTGCTGGTTCGAACTATGTGTTCATTTGATTTTCTTACTTGTCTGCAGAAACAAGATAAAACCATTTCTGTCCTAAATTTAAAAGATTTTAAAAATTACCATCTGCAAAAGAATGATGGTCAGTAGAAGTTCACGTGAAATATCTATATGGTCCCAGTATACGGGAAGCACAAAATTTTCTCATGATAATAGAAGGGTAAATCACAAGAATGCTATATGGCATATGCTGCTGAGCCTATCTTACAGTACAAATTTTTACTACATATGCCAAAAGGAAAGCTTATAATAAATAGTAAATCTAACATGAAGGATGTGGGCACTTTTGACTGTCCCAGGTGGCCTCTGATAAAAGAGAAATACCACAGTTTCTGTAGACTGTCTTGACTCCCGGAATAGTCTTAGTTGACATTTTCTTTTAAAGCAACCTGCCATAAAATTGTTAGACTCTCAATTCCCAAATATCTTCTCTAAAATAGACAGATAAAAATCTTCAAGATAGTCAAGATCCATTAATAAGCTGGTACACAGTAGTACAATTTTCTCTTTTTAAAACATCAAAATATCACAGCTTCACAGATTATTTTTTTTTATCTCACATCCTCTAGAGTCAGAAACCAGAACTTTACTCAATTGGAAAAGAAGAGTCCCAGTGGGACATAACGTTCTGTTGTAAACCTGATAGGGGCAAGATAATGGTGTCCAAAGTCTTGAAGAGTGTCTGAAAAAACAATTTGAGGTCATTGTCTTAAGTCTCTTTTTTTTGTTTTAATCTGAACAAATTAGATTCATAATAAGGTATGTTTCTGAACATTTTCTAAAATAAGAAGTATACTGTATATTTACTACTTTTAAGTAGTGCAGTCACCCCAAATTCATTGACAGAACTGCTGGGCTATATCTGATTAGTAGGTAAAATGCATAAGTGAATATAGACATCCTGTGCATATGTTTTAAAACTCACATCTAACACTACAACTCACAGCTTGAAATTTTCATGCTAGCAAGTTGGAAATTGGAAGAAAAAGGCAGAAAATGTAGAGTCATTTCATAAAGGAAAACCACACTGGAACTTGACTGATTTGTTTCAAAGACAAATTTAACTCAAATGCAATTTGAGCTACAGTACTTAATGCTGTTGCCAAGTAATTTCTCATTTTTGGTAAAAAGATTTAATAAACTTTGGTAATCAAATTTGGTACCCTGAGCTCCCCATGGTTTTTTTTTCCCTTCTGTTTAGCTTACCATTCTGAAAGATGCTCTTTGTCCCATATGACCTTTCCTCACACCCTAGAAACCAGCCTCAGACTTTCGACAGGCTCCGTCTCTATCACCTTTTGCACAATGGTTCATGTCTTCTTGAAGAGCCACCCACAGTCACTGTGAGTGGCAGGTAAATGTACTTATGCAGACCATTGATCCATCTGCTCCAATAATGCCAATATTCCTACAGCTAGGAGGTTTATTGCCTGTCTTTTTTAGTCCATTGAAATGGAAACATACGCACACCCTCCAGAGCAGAGTTTGCAGTTCTCTCTTGCCTATATAAGGGCCAAGTATATGCTGGCCCAGAGGAAGCTGAAGAAAAATCTGTGCTAAAATGATTAATATCATGCTAGACTTTTATGAGGACTCACTCTCAGAAGTCCCAATGACAAAGATACTAAGGGAAATGCTAACTACTGGTAAATTCTAGACATAGGATAAACACTACTATAGGTTTAAAGGACTTCTGTCTTCTACGAGCTAGCAAGGTTGTCCCTTCTGGTGCAGGCAACAAGACCTGCCTTTGGCTGTGACTTCAAAAGACAAAAAAATTTATTGTTTTATCCCTTTTTCATCTACCTTACTGAGGGGGAGAGGGGAAAACAAACCAAAAGATACCAAGAGGAGTCAACATATTTGGTGGGAAATAAAAATATTTTATTTATAATATTATTTAAATGATGTTGAAAAGACAAATGAAAACAAAAGCTGTCTGTAGGCAATATGCCTTGTATGTGTACCGTCTAGTTAACAGTATGTCTTACTTTCAGCAAAGTAGTACATCAATCAAATCTAAATCTCATTAAGACAGGCTATGCAGTTTTAACCAAATGCAAACCACTGTTCAGCTGCAGCAAGGTGGACTAAAAATTTTTACGAGTAAAATGCAGTTAAACAGTGGCTAAAACATGACTTCACCACCGGACAACAGAACATACTTTCAAAAGTGCTTTTGTGAGAAACCAAGCAAACCTGAAATGGAGAAAAAAATTAATCGACCTGCTGGTTTGGTAGCACATGCATGAAGCAACACACTGGAAGTTTTGGAACTGAAAAGATCATTAGCTGGGAAAATACTTTATCACTTACAATAGTTCTTGTAGCAGAGGGACTTGCAGGCTGTGACTATTCACTCATTCAGAGAATAACACCAAAACACAAAGCCTGATCAGATCCTTCTTCCACACCATAGCTTCCTTTTAAGACAAACCTGTTAGAGCAATAGAAATGAAGCCACTCCCTACTCAGAGTAAGCTGCTAGACTTAATAATCTTTCATTGGGTATGCTTATGCATAGTAGTCACAACAGTAGCAATAATCCAATTAAAATCATCTATCCCTTTTCCTGGTATTACACCCACCCCTTCACTGCTTCTCCGGGTCCTAAGCTCAGTGGTTTCACACTGGTGTTGGCAATGGCGGGATGTTATGAGGAGTTGTCAGCATCTGGAGTCTTTCACCAGGAGGACCACACTGTGCTTGCCAGGCTGTGCCTGGAATACTGTGTTCAGCTTTGGTCCCCACTGTACAAAAAAGACATGGACCGGCTGGAAAGGGTCCAGAGAAGGGCCACAAAGATGATCAAAAGACTGGGAATCCTGCCATACAAGGAAATGCTGAGAGAATTCAGTTCGTTCAGTCTGGAGAAAAGAAGGCTTAGGGGAGACCTTATCACTATGTTTTAGTATCTAAAGGGTGGCTACAAAGAAGATGGAGACTCCATTTTTACAAGGAGTCACATGAAAAGGACAAAGGGTAATGGGTACATTCTGGGGAGATTCTGTTTGGACACAAGTGGAAAATTTTTGACTGTGAGAATAATTGGCATTTGAAATAATCTCCCCAGAGATGTGGCAGCTTCCGCAACACTGGACAATTTGAAGATTCAGCTGGACAGGGTACAGGTCATCTTGTCTAGACCATGCTTTTGCCAAGAAAGGTTCAACCAGGTGATGCTTGAGGTCTCTTCCAAGCCAGTATTCTACGATTCTACAATCCTATGATGATCATGCTGATGGATTCTTCTTCCTCCTCTCTTCTTCCTTCCTCTTAGGGCCATATGTATATTTGTTTGTTGACATGTATTTACACCTCTCACTTTCTTCAACTGGTTTGTAGTTCTAGTTTATATATGAATTTACTATAAAAGGTGCTGTTTAAGTATGTTAGCTATTATTTCTTTGCTTTGTTTGTTAATCCCTAAAACCAGTTTTCTCAAGCTCCAGGTCTGCATTTTTAATATTACTGAGCATTTTATAGCATGAAGTCTCCACTGCCAAGCCTGTGCCTCTTACCATCCCACGCCCGCACCCTTCTATGCCACATCCCATGCCTTCACTCTCAGGGCCTCTGCTCTTCTACCAAGCCTGTGTTATTGCTTCCTGTATAAACTAGAGGTGTACCATGTAAAGATAAATAAGATTAAAACAGATGTATATGCTTGGTCACTTAGAGACACTGCTCTCAGTGCTAAATGAAATAAAATAGTCAGGTCAAGGAGAGTTTGGGCAAACTAGGCCTGACAAGCCCTTGTCATGAAGTCTTGCAAACTCTGTACAAAGCTTAGAGCTTTGTTACTAGCAATAGCAATGCCACATTATAGGGCTACAAGGTCATGGTCCTTCATAGGAAATGTTCTGTGCTTTCCTGGCCAGGCCCAGTAATCAAAAAGCCATCCCCTTTTACAGCAGAGAAACAGTATCCATGACATGTCAAAATTTAGAGCAAGTAATCTACAGCAGAGATAAGCACAAAAGAGGACAATTGTATAAACTTGGAAAAATATTTTGATTTTCCCTTAAAAAAAATGTTCAGAACTTTCGACCAAATAAAAAATTCAGGCAAGATAAATTAATATAAAAGGTGTATGTGTGTGTGCAGGTGGATAAACACTTGCTTTTTCTGTGTGTTTGTGTGTGTGAGAGCGAGCAAGTGCACACATGCACACATACACGAGTGCAAGAACATCCTTGAGAGAGGGAGGGAGTGCACAGAAGAGCAGGAGGGAGAGAGAGAGATGATTGCAAGGAATTTTTTTCCTTTCTAATAAGCAATCTGCTGAAAATAGAAACAACTGCAAATTCGTTTTTGCTGAATTTGTCCTTTTCAGTAGGAAAAAAAAATGTGCTCTGGCCAAAAATATCCACATCTACAGTGAATTTGAATTAAGCATGAGTGGTATCTTTTTCCAAAAGACACTTTGCATCTCGTTTTATGGGCCTGCTGCCTGATATGTCAATAATGAAACTGGATACCACAGACCATCGATTTCACTAGGTCTACTCATGTGAATTAAGAGATGAGCCACTGGTCCCAAAGGCATTTAAGTATTCTGCCATACTTATGCTCTGGCACTAATGTAACATATAGTTTCACATCAAACTTTTTTTTTCCAGAAGGTATGAGAAAGTACTGCATCAAATTGCTAATTTTGTGATTACTGTCATTTTCCAAATGAAGTCTGTGGCTCAGTACTGCTCTGTATAACATGGATGTAAATATATAGTATATCCATGAAATATACAGTATCTCCAGGGAAATCAGTGGCTGTTATGAAGGGAAGTCAAGTTCAGTCTTAAAGTTTTGGCTCTTTTTTTTCTTTTTTTTTCTTTTTTTGCAATAATACTGCTGTAGAAAATCATACTGAGGATTTCTGAGCAGATCTTATAAAGCTTCCAAGTACTTATTCTGAAGCCATGCTGAAAATTCTACAATGACTGAGCTTTATGGAGTAAGAGTCTTACCTCCTTTTATCTTCCTACGTCAAGCCTCACAACATGCCCATGGATGGGGACCACCAACAAACATAGCCACCCTCATCAGCCTCCTTCTAGAAAGACACACTCCCCTAAGAGCCAAATTCTTAGGGTTTTTTTCAGCAAGTCTCCTGCTTCAGTCTCTGGAGAAGCTTGAACCAGCCTTTGCTGTCTAAGATATTTTGGTCTTCTGATAATGCAACGAATTAAATTAGGGAGGCATTCCAAGATCACAAACCTCGATAATTTCCTAATGTATGTACTAAATGTAAACCTCTCATAGAAGATGTCTTTCAAAATTATGAATAGCAAGAATTTCCCCATGTAAAAACATGACAAGAGTCTTTTCCAACTCAATACTTCCTCAAAAATATGAAGCCAGATACTGAATTATAAAACCATTCCTCTGCAACAGAACCTTTAAAGAGACAGATGACTACCCTCTGATTATCCAGGAGTCTACTAATAAAAGGCACAAATGTCTATTCTAGTAAAAACACCCACTCATGGCCAGCAATATGTTTTCTAAGAAGGGAATTATAAGTACCAGCTTCATTTAGATTATGTTAGTGTAATGAAGCAGAATTCCAGTACATTTTTAAAATAAACAGCTCCTTCACATTCACTCTAAATGTGTTTAAAATCTAGCATTTATTCACTCATCAGTATGAGGTTACTGAAATGGATCTGATTGCGAATGCATTTTGCGCAGACCTCACCTCAACCTTAGAAGTACAGTCCCCAGATTTTCTTAGTTTTGTTAAAGAGCTTGTGCATTTTATAGAAAATAGGCCCCTCAACACTTAAGTAGAAACTGCAGTCCACTCAAATCATTTCCCACCATGAGAAAACCACACAGTGCATGTTTGACCAGGAAAGCTGAAGTACTAGTTTCTGCTCAGCAGAACTCAGTAAAAACACCTTACAGACTTCAGTAACAATTAACTGAGAATCAGTCTAGCATATTTCTAACGTATGTTTCTATACCTAGTGAATTCTATCCAAAGGAGTGTTACTTCGGGGTCAAAGAAATTTTGGTTTAGGTATAAGCAATCCTCATGTTATTACAGCATTGCCCCAAGAAGATAAAATTCCTCACTTCCTACCTTGAACTTTACCCAATTCAACAGACGGGCTTGGGGAATAGATACATCAAGAGGTCGAGACAAAGATCTACATGGTTCCTCTCTGAAAAAGCTAGTAGGGAAGTATTGGTCCATATTGACCTGAGGTTGTTAATGCATCTCTTCACTGATGAATAGTAAAAGGAGGTATTCAAAGTCCTTAGCAAGCTAGTGTAAGGCCTTTGCTCAAGAAATCATGACTTAGATGACCTTATCAAAACTTCAGTTGTTAACTCTTTGCTTTTCCAGGACCAAGCAAATTCTGTGAAAATGCTCTCTTAAAGAGAGATTTTTAGCGTAAGGAAGGTGGTGGGGTGATACGGTGATTGTTAACAGAGTAAGTTTTTTTCTACTGTAGTTGATTTTCCTAGCCTATTTCCTGTGACAGGATATTTAATTCATCATATATTTTAACTCTGTTCACAAAATTTGTTAAAAAAGAAAATGAGGTGAAATAATTAGTTGAGTATTCTGGATGACGCAAATGGCTTTCTAATTACAAGTTAGTCTAATGCATCACTTTGTGGTTTTGCTATCACCTACCATTCTTTCACAAGGAAATAATGCTTCCTAGTAATCTTGGGAGACATTAGTTTTTTATTGCAAGAACATGTATTAGATCATACCTATTAAAAACAGTATAACCTGTGCTGTCGTGCACTCTCTCATGCAATGCATAATGTAAGTTGAAGGTTCACGCTGGCCTGTAATCAGCCGCTACAGATTTAGGTCTTCATCCACCAGCAAGCTCTATATAGGTTGATTACTTCACCTGCTGCACTCAGCAGAAGGTCCTAATTCTGTTTTCAGAGATACACACACAAGTGTCTTTGATTTCAGCAAGCAATATATGGTTATACCAACAGCACAACTGGATATAATAGTCTGTTTACACAGCTGTCGTGCTTTAGTGCAATCGGTATCTAATTCAACTTAATAAAATAGTACCTTTTTAAGCACATGAAAATTTCTGATCACGTTTTTGACACGAATGCATATTCACAGAGAAATGGAAAATGTGACTACTGTAACACAACCATAGTAGAATTGTTTTTCCATAGGAAACCAGATTTGCTTTGTGACATGCATTACCTTTCCATTACAAAGCACTATTTAAACACATTAGAGGATTAATTGTTTTTGCTGTAGCATTAGCTATAGGTGATATTAGCCGTATCACCAACTGATATCAAGGGAGATTTTATCAATGTCTGCTGACAGTGTCTTTAGCATTCGCCGGAAACATGTCTCATGCAAATTCAGCCTTGGAACAAAAAAGCAAAGCAGTTTCCATCACATTACAAAAAAATTGACATTTGGAATATAATTTGTGACCTAACACAAGTGGCAAGTGGAATGCATTTTGTGATTCCACACGAGCCAAAGCTGCAAAATCTCCATCAATAATTCATAAGTTTAGGCTATACATAAAAGATGTCCATAGTGGTAGCCTGTGTAAGATCAAATTTTCTTCAGATGAAACAGAGAAATCTTAGCCGTTTAAGCTTGCTGTGTTACTTCATTGTTGTGACACGTTCAACGACTTCCAGCAAGAGCAAGCTGTACGCAGCCCTGCCTTAGAGAAAGCACAGCTCCTGTGCTCAACAGGAACCATGCCCAATATGCAAAGGTTGAAGTCAGCTCCTGCCCATCGTCTCTGTTGCCTTCTCTGAAAGATCTATTTTCCAAGATTGCCCAGGGAACAAAGTAACACCATATAAACATCTATTTTCCTCTCTCTTCCTCATGATTAGAGACGTTTCATAATAAAGGTCAAGCTTTGTTTGCAAGCATTCCCAGTAACTTCGTGAAAAAAGTAAAACTTAGTAAGGAGAGTAAATGGCTTCCTGATAGGATGTAAGCCCAGTTTCCATTAGTACAACAGAAAAATGAAGCAGGTCAAAACAAGTGCAAAGTCCACTATTAAAGGAGGATACACTGAGATTAGAGGGCATGTTATGTCAAACAGAGGCTATACACTAATTTTTGTACAGATGATCACTTTAATACATGTTGTAAAAGAACAATCTAAAAGCAGCTTAAGTCTTTTATTAAAATGGATCACGAAATGCTCCCTATCTTTCCGTCAATAATCTCTTGCACATATGAATATAAAGCATAACAGCATGAGCTTCCTAACTACAGATATAGAGGAAAGAGGCTCCTGAGATTTTATGAAGTGTAGCCTAATATTCCAGGGCAATAAAATACCAATAACCAAAGGAAACCACTTCTCACAACTGCAAACAAAGGAATGCAGTGCCTGCTTCCTGATGCATCCATGTAAAGAACTGTCTTTGTAACCCAGCTTATTTGGGGTGGGGGCACGGCAACACATATTTGTGCACTGCTTCCACGTTAAAAGAGGCACGTTGATCACTTATTACTTTTAATGATTCCACAGTAAGGCAATGCAAATTAGTTGCCTCTTAAAAATCTCTCCTAAAAGCAATATTCCAGGTGGCAAAAGAATCAGTACCTGTGCATTTAATTGTTCTTAATTAAACTTTGGTGAAGTTAAAAGCAGGGTGCAACAGCCATTTACTACTTCAGAGCTAGCTACACTTGCTATAAATGATAGAACAAAGAAACTCTTCAACTTCACTATTTGAGAAGTTAATTCAATTATACAGTTATCCGAGATTTTATTTCCTTACTAAGAGTTGCTATGCTTCAGTCCGCACAGGAGAGAGGGAAACGCTCTGTAAAATAAACAGTTCTTCATGATTTAAAAGAAGCCCGAGATTTACGCTTGAAATACAAGCAAGGGCTGCCAGGACGAGACGGGCAGCGGAACTTTCGTGTCCGTACCAGGGCGCCCATCGCTCACCACATTTCTGAATGAGGCACACGTTTCGCTAGCAAAGCAGAGGGAGGATTTATTATCCCCGCTACAGCCCGAA
>NW_009706420.1:92585-92835 GCF_000703405.1 Apaloderma vittatum | reverse complement strand
GCTGGCAGCGCGGGCGGGCGGGCAGCCAGCGCCGGGCCCTGAGTCACTGCCCTCCGGGGAGGCTGCTGGCACCGCACCGCCGGGAACTGCGCCAGCACAGCGGGAACTAGAGCACGGGGGAGGAGGGAAAGCTCTGCTGTCACCCTCCTCCTCTCCGCTCCGCTCCGCTCCCCGAGGCAGCAAGTCCCCGCAACCGCAAACCGCGTCCTTGCCCGCACCTCACCCGCCGAAGCCATGTGCGCGGTGCTGC
>NW_009706420.1:38283-92574 GCF_000703405.1 Apaloderma vittatum | reverse complement strand
AGAGCGCGTGAAAATATTGCGAATGGGCAAATATTTAAACTTAAAGAGAAATGCAAGTTCTTTAAATCGGTCTTCCCCATTTAAATTACCGTTTTTCTACTTCTTCCTGGGTGTGCTGCCCCGCATCTGCTGCAAACAGAATTGTTTCACAGTGATGCTCCCGCAGAAGAAGAGAGCTACAGACAATCTCACGTTAGTGGAGAAATGAACTTTCTGGTTGCCTGTTCGTCCAAACCAACTGAGCTCCAACGGTGCACTTAAGAGCAAAAGCCAAAGTCCGAAGGGGAATTAATGTGTGTGAAACAACCATTACTACTAAAGCTGCAACACATAAAATAGAGAGACCAGCATTTAGGGGCCAGTTCATCTGTCAAATTCTTCATTTAAATCGTCCTTTGATAATGGAGGTCGGTAAACCTCACTTAAACACATCCAGACGCACAAAATCTTCACTAGGCTATCTTTAATAATTTTTTCAAAACTGAGAAGCTGAGGCAACAGTGTACGTGGAGGAACGTGAGCAACAATACAGTTAATATGCTTGTGCATCAGTGCTAACTGATTTTGCAATATATTTCATATCAATTCAAAATACGGTTTCTATCTTTGCAGTATTTCCAACTAGCTTTTAAAATCACTTTTGTCCTTCCCTTGGGCAAGCACCATGGGGTTTAATGCTGCATTCATCAACATGACTCTGCAATTTTCCCCATTACTTCATCCCCATCTACTTCATCATATCTGTACTGTAATTGCAGCTCTGGGGATAAACTCTGCTAGTAAACGTGGACTATTTTTGTGGCTGAACTGGGTGTCCCTGTTGCAGTAGGAGACCAATAATCTTAGTAAAAGACAAAAACAGAAGCATGGCATTAAAAAAAATTAAAAATAATAATAGTAGGAAATAGTATTGCATTCTTATTTGCTGGACTTTGGTGCACATGCTTAAATGATCTGCAGATTTTGGAAACTACAGATTTTGAATGCTGACAAACAATTTCAGACTTAAGTTGCTTTCATTTCTACTGTTACAAAACCCCAATCTTTTTTACAAATCTAACTCCTCCTCTCAGTCTAAGCTAGCTAAACAGTATTTTTCACAATTGCTGCCCCTAGTTTCTTTTCTTCCTAAGTCTATTCTACACCTTCCCCTAATTCAGTTTCTATTAGCAGCCTGTTGCTGACATTTTTCTCTCTACCTAGCCTCTGCAGTACACCATTTACAAATATAAATCCTTATACTTGGAACCTACAGAATAGTGCTCTAATTCTAAAGACGAATACTGAGCAGCCTCTTGGGGATCCCTTTGTGGATGTCTGTCATCTCAAGCCCGGCATTGCTGTTAAGACTTGTGTCTTCCTATGCCCTCTCCCACAGCAAAAATGCTGTGAACCCCCCCACTCACTCAAATCCAGTAACATCAATGTCACCTTAAGTGTGGCCTGCTCTCTCTCACCCTTCCGGGTCCAGGTTACAGGAAATTCTTGCAGATCTTTCTTATAAAACACATTTTTCTACCCATCCCCATAGTTGAGAGCACCAGCCTACACTCATTCTACATTTTGATTACTGAAGCTGCCTTTCCTCTGGCCTTTATAAATTCATACATGTTCAGATCCACTCAAAATGCTGTCACAAACACCTCCAGGCCACAACATCCACTCTTAGCACTCCTTCCCCCAGCAGACCCATCACATCAAATGGCATTTTCAGATACAGCATCTCCCGATCCTACTATTGCTCATTTATCAATTCCAGGAGCAGCTTACTGGCAACACCTGCAAAGCTGACTCACTGACATCCTTCCATTTTCTCCTTACAACTTTGCTTTGCTGCACTGACCTCTGAAACCTTGACAATGGCTTGGCCACTGCTTTATGGAAGCCTCATCTTCCCTTATTAGGAATGCTTCATATTTCCCATCTGCCTGTCTCTGTGCATCATCTGCCCTTGAGTTTCAAATTATAACTCTGTGGCAAAAGGAACCCTTTTTGTTCTGTGCTTGTTCTACAACTCATTACACAATGAAATCCTGGACTTTCATATGACTTTCCAAGTGTCGTGGTAATATGCCACAACAGTCATTAAACTTGGGACTAGATCCGGTCTTACACAACGCAAGCACAACAGCTTCAAGATCATAATGTTCTTACCCACACTCCTGCAATATTCATCAAACCCTTTTTAACTTGGGTGCCATCCATGTTTTTCAGTATTCACGCTTCTTCAGCCTTCTTGCTTTCCTCACAATAATGTCAAACTCCCTCTAACTCATTTCTTGGCTTTAGACTCTTCTTCCAACCCCATCGCCAACATTCACAACTTTCTTGTATCCTTTTCCCCTTGAACTTACTGGATGTAACATTCATCTACCCAGCCTCCTTCCAGCCTTACCTCTAAAAAAACAACACGATTGAAGAAATCGGCCTCAGGCTTCTTACATCCACTGAATTGCTGCTCTTGTGATTCAGCATCCGGCACCGCCTCCCTCTCATACTTCCCACTAACTGAAGTCCATTACAGAACAGGACTCCACCTTTCACACTCCTACTGCTTCCTGCCCCTCTCACACCCCGTTCCCAGACTGCCTCCCTGAAGCACATCTTGCTTCCTGAGAGTTGCCCAGAGCTGGCTTTCATAAGGTCCCTTTCTGCTTTTATTCCCCAGACCTCAGATACCTGCCTCACCTTTTTCCATCTCGGCCCCTACATCTTCATTAACTTTGGTTTCCAGAGCACTATTTTTTTTCCCCCAATACTGCTGTTTTGTCAGTTCTGCCCTGCTACTCTCCCTCTCTTCTCTGTCTAAGGCATCTTACTCACCAGCTTAGTCAACTTCCTGTCTCTTAAATGGACTGTATTTTATTCTGCATTTTTCTAGTTGCTCTTCTCCAAAGCAACTTGGGTGCATCCTCACCATGGAAAGCTTGGCTTCCCACTGCAATTTGGGCTCCCTGACTGCTCAGGCTGCCAGCAAGCACTTCATTTCAGGGCCGCCTCCTGGAAAGAGGCCACTGGCACCAGAGGAGGTGAAACAGGGTGTGGTTCTGAGGGAGCTTTGCTCCAGGCATCACTTCCTCCATTATGGCAGTGGTGAGAATGCACCCGTGCCAGTATTTTCCATTCCCACAGCTCTGCGACAGCATCCAAGTGACTCTTATAATACCAAATGCTCCCCATATGCCTGATGCCACACCCAAGGCATGCGACATATTCGTGACGTCAGGCTATAAAATGATCGCTTGAGCAGACTGTAACAGCTCAGTTAATTAGAAAGTCTTAACAGGGAGTGGAATTGGCCCTTGAAACCGAGTTGGGATCAGGAGAAAAAAGATACGTTAAACAGAATCTCCTGTTTGGAAATATCTGGAGTAACAAAAGCCTCAAAAAACATACCAAAGATGAATTATAAAAATCTTGAAAAAATACCAAGAACAGAGAGCACTGTTTTAGAAGAACACATCCTGTAGAAACTGAAAGAGGGAAATACCTGCTTCAGATTACCATGTGAATGAAGTTGTTATACATAAATTTGGATTCAATTTCTGAGAAGCAAAAGATTCCTCAAGGCCATTCCTCCAGTCTTTACTTTTACTCCCTTTTACTGACAGCAGTGTATTCCACTGCTTGTCAAGTGGAATAAGAGCTGTAGAATAAGCACATTCAGTGTGCAATATATTCAGAATGGGGGTGGGAGTGGGGTGAGGTGTGTTTGGTGAATAATTAAAAGGCTACAATTTCTGTTCCTTCCTCCTTCTCTACTTCCACTGTCTCTAAAAAAACCAGGAACCTCATTTGCCAGTTCTGCAGGCTTTCTATCTTTTATCTTTCCTTATTAGGGAAAGGCCATTCAGAGCAGAAGAGAATTACTCGTTTTGGATTCAGTGCTTCTGTGCTCTCTTTGTCCCAGCTTGTTGGGAGTAAAGTCATACTTGGGTATTTGTTTTGCGACACATCCTTTTTATAACCTAAACATGTACACTTTAAAGATAGGAGTATTTTATCTTTAGAGTAGTATCTTGATTATTTCCAAACACTAAGACTTAAAATATTAAGCTACATTGATGCACTGTGTTTCAATCTTTGTAACAAGCTCCATCTTACTAAGACAGCATGCTCCTCAAAAATGTCAGACTGTTAGCCTCACCTTTTGGTGTCATGTAAGCAGGGAGAGAGTCAATATAGTTTCTAACTATATACAGAAATATATTTTAACCTTCTTAAGCAGATTTTTTCCTATGATTGTTTTATAACTGTATTGTGACTTTTGTCAGACTTCCTGCACTGAGATACAGTTGCTAATATACTAGTTGGATTCATGATTTTCTAGTATTTAAGGTTTGGGACAACTTCCCAAAACCAAAAATGTTATAAGCATAAACCACTAAGAAGTCAAGGTTAAAAGTTTACACTTGATAATAAAAAGTCTAATGGAACAGACAAGGTTTCAGTCAATACACCCCAGCATCAAGATAATGCTAAAATAATTTTGAAACACCATCAGTCTATCTGGTAAACAAATTAGAAGATCACCTAGATATCATAATGGATTCTCCGCCAGTTTTATTTTTAGACTCTCGCATCTGCCCTCCTACACACTTGTCCAGCAGCAACCTTGATGGACAAACACTTCTTTTTTTCCCTTTCAGGAAAACACAGGACAGATGGTGTTCAAAGTATTTCTCTCTTAGATAACAAGTTTTCAGCTTTTTATAAATTCACTCATCTTCAAATTGTGACAGCTGCGAGTTGAGAGATAAAATCAAAATGATCCAGATCTTGTTCATCTCCTTTCTCTAGGGTCCCTGAAAGGTCACACATGTCTCACTTCGAAATTTCCCACTAAATGTGAAATGCATTTATTTTCCAAGCTCAAACTCACTGGTATGTTAGAAAGAAGCAATGTACCCCCTCTCCTGTGTTTTCTAATTTGTCTTTCAGGCCTGTATTGTGAATTCAGAATCTTCTGAACCCATTTGTATAGTATATTAGACAGTATTTCTCTCCAAGATTTATTTATAGCACTAATTACATTCCCTCATTCCTCCCATACTAGCATACCTGACAATGTTAGTAGCCTCCATTACCTACTCCTACTCAGTGTCTTATGTTAGATTGTACTTCTACACCCTGGTTATCCTCATCATCCTCCCCTGTTCAGTTTGAATTTATCTTTCCCCAGCATGACTGACCAGAATTATGTACGTTAGTTTAAAAGCACTCTTGAAGGCAGCTGTACAGGGACTCTAGTATGCATCTATTCCAGGAAGATACATCTTGCGTGTCCCAGTCACACCTGTGATCATCTCAACACCACGCACCAGGTTCACAGCCCTGCTCTGACGGGCCAGGAGGCCTGAGCCTTCTCCTGCTTCTGTTGGATAACCTCCTGTCTACATTTGCCAGGTGTTCGGAAATCTACCACTTCATGTTTTAAGCAGGTACGTTTTGTTACATTTCTATTACTCCTTTTCTCATGGATATTCAATTTTAGTTGCATAAGAAAACCTCATTCTCTGTGCTAAGGGCTCCTCCTATTCTGCCATCTACAGATTTAATCAAATTCAATCAGCTAGTGAAAACATTTTAGTGAAAACACTACACAAGTGATTCCCCAAATGTGTGAACAACTACTGATAGCCAGATCTATTTCAACACTACACTGCTCCACCTATTTCAACACCACATAGCTAACATATCTTACAAACTAATTCCTATCTAATTTGCTGTTTACACTACTAATCCCCATCTTCCTCTGATTGTTCATCACTTGACATACTGTGGAATGCATTACAAACATACAGATGAATGATATTAATTGCATTTTCTTTTCTTAAAACAAAGCCGACCAACCTTTTTGTTCAAGCGCGTCCACGATGTAGTTTTTCAAGGTGTTGATGACAAGAATAGCCCACAATTAAGGGGAAGAGGAGGAAACACACAGCAAATATAACCAGTCTATTTGTAAACACTTAAAAACAAGGCAATGAGCAAAAGCCAGCATGAATTTGAAAATAATACATTGTGTCAAAGCAAATTTCCTTTACAAACAGAAGAGTAGACTTGAAAAGGAAATCTATATCCTTACTTAAATAAGGTTTTTCATGCTGCCTCCTATGATACACATGTACACACACTAAATAGATTACACCTAAATGAAACTAACATGGATGCATATCAACAAAATCTAAGGAATAAACAAAACAACCCCAAAACATTCAGAAATCATCACTAGTCCAAATTTTGACCACTGTCAAAATGCTGTTCCCAAAGTCACCTACACTGGGTCTACTCTTACTCACTACTTTAATAAGTGACCCAGATGACAGAACACAGACTACATTTATTAAACTGACAACCAGCCAGCCTGGTGGGACTGCAAATTATACTGGAGGACAAAACAGGATAAGTGGTCTGAGAAAAAAGATAAGAATGTAAAACACTGCACATGGGCAGGAGAAGTCAACAGCAGAAATACTGAAAGGCTGAAGAGAAATTCCACAGAAAAAGAGAGAAGTTAGGTTCAAGTTACAAACTGCTGCAAGTTAACAGTATCATGCTGTAAAAATGCAAACACAATACTGGGATATATGAATGTCAGTACAACCTGTGTTCAGCATTCATAAATCCCCAGTTGGAGCAGTACAAAGTGAACAGAGTTTTGGACATTGCTCTTCCAGACCGGTATCTACTCAAAAGAGAGCAATAAAGTGAACACAGTTTTGGAAAATACCATGGATGAATACAGACTGAAGAGACCAGGAGGGGAAAACAGAGCTGGGTGTGTCTCCAGCTATGAAAACAGGATGCTGCAAGGAATAATTTCTTAATCTCCAGAGCAGACACAACAAGGTTTAACGACCTTAATTTAGATTAGATGATCTCAAGGTCTTTTTCAGTCTTATGATCCTAGAGTATCTGCGAGGTCACTCACCTCTCCCAAATAAACCAGCATGTAGAAACACGTGCCCAAATTAATGCTATATTTAATTCTGCTTTTATTATGTATCTGCCTCTCTGCCCAGCTTCTCTGACCAATGTCACCTACTTCATAGCTTCTTTCAACTGCTACAAACCATTGGTCCTTTGGAGGCTGCAAGGCAAAAGGAAGAGTCTGAAGACCTCGCTCCCTGGCAGCAATATTCTGCAACTCTCTAGAGCTGTGAAGTACCAGCCTTCCCCGACCGGAGATTCCCACTGATGGAAGATTTACATGCAGACCTTGAGAAAGGTTCTGGCAGGTTATGCTTGACCTGAAGGCCACAGGCTGTCCTTCCTTATCTAGAAAATTAATTCTTCTGAAAGACAGATACTGGTTCACTAAAATTCACTCTTTGAAGTAGCTATATTGTAGTTTACCTTATTTTCTTTAATCTCCTAAATTCTTGATTATTTCCCCCCCCTCAAAATGCCTTCCAAAGCTTCACATATTCTGAGGCCATACTGACAGACTTGTAACTGCTTGCATAATTCTTCCTTTCCCCTCTGTATGTTGGAACTGCTTTCTACAATCATTGGTATCATCCTGAAGGAAAGATTAGCTAAACTAAGTTCCAATCAGCACTAATTCTTTCCTAATTCTGAGATGGAAAATTCTCTTGGTCTGAGTATTTTATGATCCTCAAGTTCCTCATGGTTGTAGTAATTTCCATTCTTTATTCTTATTATAAAGCTTGCCTTTTCCTCTTTCTTACTGAAAATTAGGCTAAATATTTAATGTTTAAGTTGTGTAGTATTATTATTCTCTACCCTTCTCACCGTAAAAAAGCTTCTTGTTTTGTTTTCACATCATTTACAAGATCAAATTCAACCTTTAGAAACAAATCATAATTAAGTCTTCCCACCCATCCCACTGCTCACAGGATTCCCACATTAGCATTACTACACACCCTCAGGCTGGCTGTTCATGCATTTTGGTCTGCAGACCAGAACTCATCCTTATCTGAGTTTCAGTTTTCAGACACATTTTACATATCTGTGACTTCAAGAAATTGAGTCCTTAGACACCTTACACCTGTGATCAGCTTTGCCTGTTTAAATTTGCCACTAACATTCAAAACCTAAATTCCAAGTCAACTGCCCCGTATTTTTTTTCCAAGTATTTAAAACTGAATCAAGTCATGATTACTAAGGGTACAATTTTAAGTTCCACTTAACCTGATTAACTGTGGACTGCCACTGAATGGGAAGGTCCTGAACATCTCTTTGCTTCCTCTGGCAGCCTGATCCATCTGAGCTCACCTCCCCTCCTGACTCATTTTCTCTGGAGTAACCTCGCTGATGTAACTCACGCCTTGGCTGCGTGACTGCTAGGATCAGCTAGAAGCCAGCTCATTCAGCAGCTGATTAAGCATAAAGTGAAACTTAATCTTCAACCCAAAATTATTTTCTAGAATATCCTCGTGGCTTTTCAAAATTAAGTCTGAAGCAACATTTGATTTCCTGTTGGTTCAGGGACTCGTTTAAAACTTGCCAGCAATCCCATCCAAGAATACCTTGGCCCTATCATTTCTTCTCTAATCTCTACCTGGGAAAGTAAAACACCTCATAACAAGCAGTATTTATCTAACAACACTATAGAGATTCCTATCCCTATTTGAGCCTGCTAACCCTGGGGCTAAGAACAGATTCTTTACTCCTTCTGTCATCTTTCTCAAAAGTGATTTTGAGCCAAACTGATTTTGGTCTGTCCTTTTTACACTATTTTTTCTAGTCTATCATGTAATTCCTACTGCACAACTTTGACTTTTGTTGGGTTATTTCTAAACAGCACAAAGTACTTTAAATACACCTGGTCCAGTTAAGAGCATTCTACCACACTTCTGATGCTTTATATCCCAACCTCTCTCAGAAGTTCAGATTTCTTCATTTTGTTGTCCAGGCTCTCAATATGTATACACAACATTTCAGTTGTTTCTTAGTAACCACATCCCATTATCCAGTGAAAATCTTTCCCCAGCTGCAATGCCCGACTATCATTTTCCTTAATCTTGGAGCTCTTTTCTTTCTTAATTAGTACTTATCTTCTACCCACTGGCACTTCACTTGCTGAGACAGAAACAAAGGTTTACCCCACAGCTTTCTCCTGAGAGCTAAAGCCTGAATGGAAGTTGTACAGATTGGTCAGAGCTTTTTTTCCTTGCACCAAAGTTCCCAGCCACTGCACTAGCCTTCTCTAAAGGCAATTTTTCTAGGTATGTGAGGGCAGTCTAGCTCTAAGAGCAATCTCCTCCAGGGACCATAATTCCACTTAAGGTCATCAGACCATTACTTTACATCTTCTCCAGTACGTTATGCACATCTGTAATCCACCATGGTAGAAAATTCACTGCCGTTTATCCCACTGTGAAGGCTAATGATGAAGTCTGTCCTTCCCACTCAAATCCCTTCAGGATCTTTCTCAGTTTTCTCATTCTTCCTTATCTTCCTGTTCAGCAACATCTAAAGTCCCACCTAGAAATCTGCAGTTCCTCAGCCACATGAGTCTTCTCTGAATTCCTGGATCTGGTTTAAATTCAAGCCTCATTGCCAGTTGCATCTTGAGCTTTCCCAAACACACTTTTGTTGTATCCCCGTCTTCAATTTTAAACTGTATTACTGATTTCATGCATACTATATTTAGCTATCTCCATTAAATCTGCCATTTTTCAGGTTTCCTCCACTGCTCCCTTGATTATTAACTCTCATCTCTTCCAAGTCTTTGCCTTCAAAAAAGAACGCATACTAAACTCTGATATACTCACCAATTACACAGCAACTACTTATCAGCTGCTTAACTTTTGTCTAAAGGAACTTCACCTCTTCCTTTAGTACAGCTGTGGTTAGCAGCAGGAATCAGTCTTACACTCATGTTCAGATGCTGTCCGTAAATGACATTCAGATCAAACACTAGTCACTGATCCTCAGCAAACAAGATCTGCTTCACAACCCCCTGGGAAAGGGTCCTGCGCTGGCTTTGTTGACCTCTACTAAAAGCTCAATGCTTTGTAACAAAGTGGATGTGTCGAAGATGTCTGCTTTGGCTATTCCCATGGAAATCTATCCAAATTTGGCCCAGAAGCCTCAAAAAAACCTTGTTTAGAGTTCACAGATGTTTAACTAAGAAATGCTTGCTGTCAAGGGTCTGTTTCCTTTCCTGGCAATCACTGTTCTTGACTAGCAATGACCACAGCCTCAGAGATCAGAACAGAGAGTGCCCCCGTGGCTGGCACCCAGCACTACAGGAAAAGGAAAACATAAACTGAGAAGGCACAGGGAGCAGGAAAAGAACCACCGAGAAGGGCAAGAAAAAGCGAACGGGCACAACAGCCGGCAGTGGTTTAACCAGAATAGAAAGCTCTGTGTGCTACCACCACATATCCTCCTTGGAAGCTGGCAACACACCTAGAAACCCCATGCAACACCCCTCTGCTTTCTACCAAGGCAACTTCCTGCATTTTTTGTACCTGGGCCACAAAACCAACCAGCCAGCTGCTGTGAAAAAGAACAGCTTCACTCTGTAAAGCGCTTGAGTACTGAATGATAGACTGAGGCATTAAGCTGCTCACAACCTTCTCTCCATCACTGAAAACTAGCCTCCTTGGGGGGGACGGCCTTCCCAAAATTGCCTGGAAGGAACAGTACTTGATTTCTAAAAGGACTACCTGTTCTCAAGCGCCAAAGCAGAAATCACCCGTGCAGACTCTCCATACGCTGTTCTGTTTGACACCTTCCTCTCTTGCCTGACCTGTGTAACTTCAGAGTACTTGTGCCATTTGCAAGATACAGCACACTTACGTGTGGATGAGGAACATTTGTCACTTTTTTGCCTTTCAACTTAGTATAGCTTCTGTAACTAATTTTTTTTTTAATTCTCCCAGTGATGTTCAATTTTTTGTAACAGTATTTCAACTGACTTTTAAAAATAAATTATTTTGATTTTGCTCAACAAGCCAGGCCCAACTGATACAAAACTATCAATAGATCTGATAAAAGTATTAAATCTAGGACTATTCAAGTTTGGATTTTTTCACCCCTATTTAAGATATCCTCAAGCTGTGCTTATTCAAGATTTAAAGCAAGCAATGGATGTAAATTTAAAAATGAAGCATCACTTTGGTCTTTATATTTTCATATCTGTGAAATTACAAAGAACTTTACTCCCTTCCCCAGCCCCAAAGTAACAAGTAACATTAAGCTAGGTATTGAGAGAACAAAAGAATAACTCTCACTGACAGGGGGGTTTTGTCCTTCAAAAGAGAACTCTTTCAGACCAAGACCCACAAAAGGACCTGAACGAGGGGGCAAGCACTAACTCTCTAGGACACTCCTCCCCCACCACACTTCATAGCGCTGTAACATCATACATTGAAGTACTTCAGGAGAATCTACAAAATGAGTGACCTGTTTCTGGTCAAAGATCCCAGGTGTGACTTGCATAGCCATTTGGCCTATAAAAAGCAAGAAACATAACCTTTATTTTTTTGTTCTTCTAAAATCTGTTCTCATCCAAAAAAAAAAAAAAAAGTGGGAATGTTTTCCAAGGAATATAAAAGATCCGAATTCTTTGAGAAAGAAGCATAGCTACTTTTAGAACTGCCTTTCCTTATGAAAAAAAAAATCACTCTGGCATACCTGCATAAAATGTTTCATTTCTCTCTCCAGGTCATTACTCAGTCTCTGAAACAGTCTCTCTACAACTGAATTATCCCTAACTTCCTCTACAAGCCTGGTAATCCTGAAAAGAAAGGGGATCAAGGAAAATACACTTGCGGTTCTCAGTTTATTTCAGCAGAAGTATAGATGTTCTGCTTTAACTGGCTATGATAGTGGTTTTAATGATCTAAGAAAATGCATATCCAGTTTCGAGATATTCTAGCTGTGGAAGATATCTCAAACTCAAGAATTGTGCCTTCCCCGCTACTGGCAATTTTTGGTCTGCCTTCAAGCTAAGAAATGACTTAAGTAACATATCAATGGACTTCAGAAATAAATACCTCATAATTGTAATGAAAATGAAATGGACCACTAGTTGTCACAGCAGAACCTAGATTAGGTTTCTATATTTAGAAGTATAACCTTTCTTTTGAGGACAGTAACATGCTTCAGTTGAAGGACAAAAAAACTCTCATGGCTTTGGTGCAGAAGCTCCTGAACTCACGTATGGGTGGCAAAACACAGTGAAATGTAAGAAATTTGTATGTAATGATGATGAGTATCAAACATAACATCGGAATTAAAACTAATCTTGTAGAAGATGGGAAGCATATGAAATCGGAAAGTGAACTTTAACTAGTCAAGTTCTAGATCTTTAAATAAAAGGACAAAACTATTCATTCCATTATCAGCTTTTTATTTATGACTTTTGAAAAAGGGATAAATTAAAACATTATAATTACTACTATAACAGATATCTGGTGTTGAGTTGTACTTATTAAGGTCTAAGGACAAAAACTGACATATTTCAGAACTGAAGAAGAATTTGCATTATTAAAGCTTAGCAGTTTAATTCCTTCTGTATGTCAATCCAATTAAATATATTAGCACTTTCACAAGCTTTACTTCACCTATTATTTTACAAAAATACGGAGGATTTGCCTTTCATTGCATTTCCTAACTCTGTAAAACTTCACTTACTCCTTTACTTTTGGTCACTGACACAGACTTTAGAAAGCTGATCCTCTGTCAGTGAAACACAGTATTATAAAGCAGACTCCGTGAGTGAAAATTCCTCCTACTTCATTTTTGCCTTTCATTCCGTTTCCTTTGTCACTGAAATGTTCCCAGTCTGTATTTATTAAAAATAGTCAAGGTGACCCTAACTCATTTATTTAGCATCTGAAATATCCAGCAACTCCAGATGTTCCATTCCAAATACATCCAATTTATTTTCATTTCAATTTTAACCAGACACCAGATCCTCTAGGACAGATAAATAGGAAAAAATGCAACCTGCTGAGCAAAGCTGTGGTACTCAAAAAAAGCTGTGCTATGTGAAGTGTGATGGACTTCATATTAGCAACTACTTTAACTCAAACACATGCAGTAGGAGGAAAAAGAAAAGGATACAAAATATATTGAATTAGCCACAAGACTGAAACATAACAATTAATTAGGTCAGAAAAATGTAATTCCTAATAGTATGCAACACCCATGTAATCTTAAGATTTGTCCATGTACCATGAAGTGGAACTGACCTGTTACCTAGGTGTTTAAACATTTAGTGGAATATTGGCAAGTTACCGAAATACCCATCTGCTTTCTTGCTAAACCATCCTGCCAACTCCAATTTCAGTATACATTCTTTCAGATATTATTACAAAACCCATCCTTTTTTTTCTATGGTCTACTTCTCACACATAAAATTAGATCTTTTTCAAAAGTGCTTTCTTTATGATCATAGAATCATAGAATGTAAATATACTTACATGATAAGCAATTACAAAGAGCTAACTTCTGCCTTTGATTATTTTCCTTAACTGTAGGTTATCTACTTTCTTAGTCTTAACAGAAGCGATTTCAGACAATTGTGGTACATCAGCAAGCGTCTGTCCATGAAATCATCTATATACATTAGAGCTGCTCATCACAAAGGCCACAGAAGCAGCTGAATGATGTAGCAAATGTATTTACATTTCCTTGGAGCCAGCCTGAAGGAACTGCTGTCATGCCTACAGGAGCCTGTCAGTTTGATGCTCGACTGCAGTCAGGAAGAAAACTCCACGCTTGGCCCCGGGAATGCAACCCGCACAGGCGAGGGAGGGCCAAGGCCGAGTGTGCTCCCGAGGAGCTCCCACCATGCTCCTGCCTGGCAGACAAGACAACAGCAGTCCAGAGACAACGGCCAGAGTGTCCGCGGGAAGGGCATCGCACCTCGTCCATCTGTCAGGCTGCTCCGCAGCATTTGCCAGTGTTACCGCCAGGCTCCGACACAGCTGTTAGCACTGTAGGGTCACAAGCTGCTCTCAGTTCTTAAAACTGCCTTAAAGTGCTTCTCTCCCACAGAAACGGAGACAGCATCACGAGGCACTTACATTTAACACAGCAGTAGCCTTCTGCTGTTTGCAAGTAGTGAAATTCACATTCACTACCATACTTGTGATGTGAGGAAATACTTCTTGATATAAGAAATAACGTGGGTTTTTTGTACTTTTGATGTAAGGAATAGCCTTATCACAAAGGCCAGGAAGTCCTGGGTGAGGCTAGTAAGCAACAGCATATTTCTTTTTTTTCCACAAGAAGTCTTCTGTTGGACCAGGGCTGGCAAGGCTCCCTGAGAAGTCATGTGGCATTTACTCTTTCATTGCAGTATATGGTTCCTCTTATAACTTCCCAATCCACTGCTTCTGCTTCTCTGAAGAAGCAAGCAGATGTCCCTGTATTTGTTATGTTCACAGCGTGTTTCAGGCCTTCATTTCCAAACATGAGGGTGGGTGTTTTTTTTCAGAATTATTAAAGGGGAAAAAAAAAAAAAATTCCAGTCTTGACAAAATTGCAGGTGTGAGGTACCAGACCAAAGCACTACCTGCATCACCCCTTCACATCTAAGTTTAGAGAAACCTCTTCCAGCCCCACAAAGATAATCACCCTGGGTGAGAAACCTCAAATGTGAGAAATGCTCTGACTGACAATAGCAACCCAAGGTGGGGCTGAAAAAAAGCAGCTTTTAGTCACGGGTCTCAACACGCAGAGTTGCTATCAAAACATCCACACTACTATCAGAAAGCACAAAGCATGCCAGGTGGATGTTTACTAACTGTACATATGAAAGTGTAAGTGCCTGGTGTAGTTTATCCAGTGCTGGCAGTCTCAGCGCACACATTGCAGTCGCGTGCAGATCCTCACAGGAATCACACAGCCTGGCTTCTGGCATGGGACACAGTCTGGGGCTCACCTGAAGAGCTCTACCTAAACATCTCTCGATTTGCACCTTGTACCCACCTGAGATGATGAAAATTTGTTTCCCTCCACTATAACATGAGTAAAACCCTAACCAGTGAAAACACAGTATGTTTGAGCATTTAAATGAAGAGTGTTTAAATGCAGAGGCAGGATTCAGGGGCTGTGTAGTACTCCTAGCATATTCCTTCAAAGCAGGTGTTCAAATTTGTGTATGGAATTTTAAGAATGGAAGCATAACTAAGAACTGCCTATGTCAGGTCTCAGTTTATACCTTACAGTTAAGACTTCAAAATATTGACCTACAAAATAAAAGCTGAATCCATAATCCTGTTATTCAAGAACATTCAGGTGTGTAAATCAAGGCTCAAGAAGATTGCCAACAAGTTTGTATCAGAAGATGATGGACTACCATTCCTTGAAAACAGATTACAAAAGACTTGACTTGGGAAATTCTGTGGCAGTATCACGTTGCCATTCTACCCTGAACTTCTGATTTTTTGCAAAGTAAAAATTGCTTCCTCTTATCAATTCTCTCAGTACACAAAGACTTCCAGCCCTCTTTTTGGCAAGACTTTCTCACAGCTAATGCAGTGAATAGGTTCTTTGGTACCTTCTTCATCTGGCATCCCCACCAATTCTTTTGCTTTTTCTGGTGGTTGCACAGCAGGTGATCACACACTTCTATTAACAGGGACTGATGCCTAGAAGTTGTCTTCAGGTAGCTCCTTTTTTCTCTTCAAGGAGCACAAAGCAGCACTGAATAAGCATACATTCAAACTAAAGACTCTTGCACAGACAGTGCCCGAAGTTGCTGAGGCTCGGTGTGTTCAAGCTGTCAGCTGATGAGACACTGGTTTTACCTCTCTGCCTCACAGACATGTAAGCGCTAGCCCTTAACACAGGCTAAGATGATGATTTCGAAGCTAAACTTGAGTAACAGCTTTGGGTTTGAGGGTGGGTTTTTTTCTTGCATAGACTAATTCAGGCTAGAAGTTACCTTGCACTTCCAGAGCCCAAAATAAATCATATTCAAACATAGGGATTACATGGATTTCCTGCCAAACCCATGAAAAACACAGACTGAAAACTACAGGTTATTTTGTCCTGATGTATGAATTTGTTGTGAGGTGGGTTTTTTTTCTGGTAGAGGATACTTATAACTGGTCACAGAAGATTTGGATGAAAATTTATTTGTTGGAAAGCCACTCTCAGATACATGCCATGCTTTTAAGTCTTAGGTAAGAAATACTTGAGGCTGACAAACACCCATGGTCATACATGGCAGGCAGTGCTATGGAATCAAAGCTGGGATGAGGGGGCTGAGGAGAGCAATGGGAGTTTACAACACAGGTGGTTGCTGCTGCTAGTAAAGGGAAGGAAAGAAAACTGGACAAGATCAGGAATTTGACTTTACAGCTTCAGTTTTTTGAGCTATTAATATTGTCTATCCTGTCTTCATTAAGGAGCATGAAATCACTAGAGTGAGCTGTTCATTTTAATGCAGGGGTACAAGAGGGTATAAAGAGAAACTTCCAACAAGGCAGGAGGAGACTTGACAAAGACTTGAAAATGGAACAGGGTAATTCCCTCTCTGACCACATACGTAGCTCCCTAAACCATATCAAAGGATGTTACAAGAAAATAAATCAGAAACCTAAAAGGGAAAAAGAAGAAATCTTCCCTAAAGAAGTTAGCCAACAGAATCTTTTCTCAGTGGTGTGTAATAGCAGAAGGAACTGCTAACTCCTGTTATTCCCATGCCTGCCTTCACAAGAATAAGAGCAGAGATACCAGGTCAGACTAGGTTATGACCCAGTTTCAGCAATGCCCCTGTGGTGGTTTGGCCCTGACTGGAGGCCAAGAGCTCACCAAAGCCGCTCTGTCACTCCCCTTTCTTAAATGGGGAGCGGGAGAGGGAAGATGTAACGAGAAGCACGTGGGTCAAGATAAAAGCAGTTTAATACAGCAAAAGCAAAGACCGCATGTGGAAGCAAAGCCAAACAAAGATTATTCTCTACTTCCCATCAGCAGGTGATGTCCAGCCACTTTCCCTGGACACAGGGCCCCAGTATGCGTACCAGTTGCTCCGGAGGACAAACGCAATCCACAAATGCTCCCCGATTTCCCTCTTCTTCTCACTTTTATATCTGAGCTGATGTCATATGGTATAGAATCCCCCTTTGGTCAGTTTGGGTCAGCTGAACCAGCTGTGTGCCCTGCCAAGGTGGTGCCCATCCCTAGCCTACTGTTGGGGGGACGTTGGAAAACCACAGGCTTGGTGCTGTGTGAGCACTGCTCAGCAGTGGCCAAAACACTGGGGGGCTATCAACACCCTTCTAGCCACCACTGCCAAAAAAACCCCAAACACAGCACTGTGAGAGCTGCTGTGGGGAAAATCAACACCATCTCAGCCTGACTCAATACAGCCCCTCACACACACACTTTTTCCTCCTCAAAAACCAGAAAGGTGCTCACAGAACGATCTAGCAGCTACTGGCAAACAGTGGTTTATGGACTGACCTCCTGAGCCAGAGTCTGCATCCTCTCTCATGAGCCTCTCCCTGAGTCAGCATAACCACCTGCTGTATCCACGTACATTTTTTACCACCATAGCACAGGATTCAGCAACAAGGGCAGTGTAGCAATAACTTCATTATTCTCCTTGTGAACAAAGCACTTCCTTTTGCTTGTTGTGAATCTGCTATTCCAATGTTTCACTGGACTTTAAGGCAATAATTTTTCATGTGCTACCTTCAACAGTATTCATTTCCATACAAAAGTCTGCACCCACCATCAGCACTCCTACGAGTGAGAGAACAAAGCCCTTAAGGCTCCTGAGAAGTTACTACCTACTCGATATTTTCTTTTAACCCTCTTTACTTTTATGGTTCTACTGTATAATTCTTGAGGTAACAAGACTGCATTCACTGTGCCAGGTAGACACGCACTGTTAGTTTCTACAGTGATACAATTTTTGTTTTTTCTTTGTCCTTATTCTTGCACTTCTTCTGTTGGTTGCTGCCGTTCAGCTGATCATTGGAGCTAAAACCAAAATGCAAACAGCAAGCCACAGTAAAGGTCAGCGAAAGGCATATGAGCACCAGTTGCTCTTCAGAATGATGCTAAAAGGCTTAGTAAATAATCAAGCGTGCATTGAGATGCAATTATTTCAGAGGTCTAGTGGTATCCCAATACAAAAATATTTTGTAAATGCAATCAATGCATTTCTGAATGAAAGAGCATCACAGAGAGGCTTACAGCAGAGTGGAGAGTATCACAGAGGTATTTCTTCATTTTATGGAATTCCAAGTTCATAAAAATTTGAAATTAGATATAATATTATTTTAGATTAACAGCCTATCTACCAGAAGATCATGTTTCCATTAGTACTTGACACTGTCAACACTTGTATGAAATTCAATGTATTCCTCACTTAGGAGATGGGTACAAGTCAAAATAACAGCATTTTCAGTTGACAGTATTACTCTAGGGTCCTGAAACAAGCTTGCCTTTGTAAGGATCTGTATTATTTGACAACGAAGGCCACAGTAACAGGTTTAATTCCCTTGTTACTATCAGTAATTAAAAAGATACCTTAGAGGAACAATTCTATTGCATTTCTTTTATGCATTTTTTTTTAAAAAAAATCATTTTTGCCATACAAAATCTTTATCTAAATTTACTGTAAAATCTTCATAGTATTACAGATACAATATTAGGAGAAAAAAACAGTAAGACAAAGCTTACAGGGAGAGAGAATATCAAAAGATACTCCTACAAAAAGGCACCAGATCAACTGATACTGACAATGAGGAAATTGGCAAGCGTACCCCATCTTTAGGCCACCAGAAATCCATATCTCTTACCAGAGGAAAAAGCCGTACTTTTTCCAGTTTGATTACTTCATGTCACAAAGTCTACAAGTGTTGATAAAACTCACCTCGGTGTCCTGCACAAACATCAAACCAGCATTTTAAATCATTGCCTTGGGTGAACTGCACATGAAAACACTTCCTGAGAATGCATCCTGAGAAGGATGTTTGCCAACAAAGCAGCTTGTAAATATGCAGATCGAGCAGGAGAAAGATATACTGATATTATTTTCAAGATCATACAAAAGACCCCTTTACACTTCAGCCAAGGAAGAGAAAAATTTCCTTAATGTTTTCTGAACATTGAAAGACAGAATTTATGAGGTCCTAAACTGTAAGAGTGCATTCTTAATGGCAACAACATCCCATCGTGCACCTATCAAAAAACTGGTGTTGGACACAAAGGGCAACACGAGTATTGTCATTTGTTCTCCAACAAAAGCTTTTAGTATAATTATCTTTTTCTTTCAGAATTTAAAAGCATGCTTGAATTCTGTTCTATACTGGTGTAAAACAACTAACTGATCTGACCTCAGTTTCATCTGAACACATCACTGTTGATATGAATTTTTATAAAGGAGGAAAACAATATATAGCCATCTTCATAATTAATGCTTTTTAACTGAAAAACTATTCTGGGCCTCAGAAAGTAGAGCAGAAATTATGTTTGAAGAGTACTAGGAATAAGACTTACATAACTCTTGACCTAAAGTAAACATTTTAAAAAGAGATGCTTATATAAAAGATACCTGAGCATTTCTATTTTAATAGCAACAGTGATGGAATAGAACTCAATTCCTGATTAAGATTTAATATACCCTTATCAAGATACTATATGCTCAGCTTTTTTTTTTTTTTGGAGTGCACCAAAAACATAGTAAAAATCTGTACACTGAATACTTTAAGTAGTTAAAGTAATTCTACACAGAATAAGTAAAAGACACTCCAAAGTATTTCACATAACACAGAATTTAATCAACTATGCATCAGCTACAGTTAGTAACCTAGATTTCATGTACTGCTCCCTGCCATACTCCCCATAACATTGTGTAGAACTCCACAGAAACTGTCTTTTTCACCTGTCTTTTACCCATCTTAGCTATTAAGTAAGCTTTTCAGTTTTTAGGAATAAGCATGTTCTGGACAGTTCCCAGCACTAGTTGCAGGGTAAAGAGCACAAGGAAGAATAAAGATACATCATCAGCATTATTTAAAATTTAAAAATGCTCAAGAGTGTGAGAATTATGGAAATATGCACAGTGAAACACTAGGCACAAGATAAGGACCATTTTACACTGTTGTCAGAAAAACTGGTGCATCGTCTATCAGATCCAACTTGAGAGATGACCAAGAAAGAATACTGGACATAGATACTGTCATCCTTTCCTTGTATATAACAACTTCGATTGCAATTTTATTCAGGTGAGTGTAAAAAAAATTAAATTTCAGGAACAGAGGACTGAAAATTTCCACAGGCAACGTCATCTTCCAGTCTCATTCACACACAGGTTTACAACGCCATAAAATCATAGAATGATTTTGGCTGGAAAGGACCTTAAGGATCACCTGGTTCCACCTCCCTGCCACAGGCAGGGACATCTCCCACTAGACCAGGTTGCTCAAAGCCCCGTCCAGGGATGAGGCATCTACAACTTCCCTGGGCATCCCGTTCCCACGTCTCATCACTCTCAGAGAAAATAATTTCTTCCCAATATCTAACGCAAATCTACCTCCTTTCAGTTTGAAACCATTACCCCTTGTCTTGTCCCCACGTGTCCCTGTAAGCAGCCCCTCCCCAGCTCCTGTGTAGCCCACCTTCAGGTCCTGGAAGGCTTTCCAGCTTTCCTGTAGGAAGGCTTTCCTCTCCAGCTTTTCTGTAGCCCCCTTCAGGTCCTGGAAGGCTGCTATAAGGTCTCCCTGAAGCCTTTTCTTCTCCGGGCTGAACAACACGAACTCTCTCAGCCTGTACTTGTAGGAGAGGTGCTCCAGCCCTATAACCATCACAAAGATAGCCTGCTCTGGACTTGCTCCAACACGTCCATATCATTTTTATGTTGAGGGCTCCCAGAGCTGAATGCAGTACTCCAGGTGGGGTCTGATGAGAGCAGAGTGGAGGAGGAAAAATCACCCCTCTTGACTTGCTGGCCACACTTCTCTTGATACAGCCCAGGATGCAATTAATTGGCTTTCTGGGCTGCAAGCGCATATTGTTGGCTCATGTTCAGCTTTTCATCCACAAGTACCCCAAGTCCTTCTCTCAGGGCTGCTCGCTACCACATCATCCCCAGCCTGTACTGATAACAAGGATTGCCCCAACTCAGGTACAGGACTTCATGATTTGCACAGTCCCACTTCTCCAGCCTGTCAAGATCCCTCTGGATGGCAGCCCTTCCCTCCAGCGTGCTAACTGCACCACACAGCTTGTTTGGTGTCATTGGCAAATTTGCTGAAGGTGCACTCGATCTCACTGTCTGTGTCACCAACAAAGATGTCAAACAGAGCTGGTCCCAGTCCTGACTCGTCACTGGTCTCCAATTGGACATCGAACCGTTGACCATGATTCCTTAAATTTTTTCAATTTTTCAATGGTTGACTTTGCAACCTGAATAACAGCTTTAAACATATGAGTTGTTTGGTCTATGCTCTCCGAAACTCTAAAGGGAAACCAATACGATAGAAATTTAATCATGTGAAATTATACTGACCCCACAGAGATCACAAGTCTAACTTGAAATTTTATATTTCACTTACTAACGGAATGAAGTGAACAAATGAGCAGCAGTCATGGGGGCCCCTGTCTGGACTACATATATTCTCTTATTCTAAAATATTCTCTCTTCTGAAACAAAATGATAGCCTGAGAGGAGGATCATCTTGAGATTCCAGAACTGAATAATATGCTTTTAGCTGCTCAGAAGCCAAGCAGCTCTGTTCCTTCCAATAACTGATGAACCAGAAGCTCTGGCAGGCTGCCACAGAACGCAAACCCAAAAGACCTTGCTCAAAACCAACCTACCTCATCGGATGCCTTTGGAGCTAAGGAGCCTAAAAACCTGTGCTGCAAGGCAACCACAGAAGCTGGAACAGTTTCTAACAGAAGACTGTTCAGACCAGTCCCTAAAAGGAGATGAAAGACTATGCAAATGAGTGTCATAACTATTTGGTAGACAAGTTTTGGTACTCAGGATTCACAGGTTTTATTTTTAGTTCTGAAAGGAAGTACGCTTTTATTTTTTTTATGGTCCATCCCAGCTGGCCTCTTTCTGCTTTCACCATTCTTACCACTTCAGCATGAGAAATTACAGTACTTTGCACTTCAGCTGCTCATAGGTTTTCCCGGAATGTGTAACTGGGATGGACTAATACATTGTTATTCACAGCATAATACAGGAGAGGTGGCCACTACCACAATTAATGCATAATTAATCTCTTTCTTATGCTTCATACAAAATTCCAGCTTTAGATTTAAAGAATTACCTACTCAGCTCTAGCAGTATGTTCCTACACAGTATTAGGGAAATATGAGCCAGATTTGGTTTTATATAAATAAAGTGTAAGTTCTACAGAAATGGAAAGGTTAGACCTTGGGCACATTAAGGAAATCTTTCCACCTGCAAATGAGTCTGTCACTACCTAGAAACATGACATATTTATAGCAATTGCCTCCCTCCTCCCCCAAGCAAAAATGTTTTTCTTTTCAAGTAATCATACTTTCTCTTTTCATTTTAAATCGTCTTACCAAACAGATAGAGGTCTGCACTAAAGACGGACATGACCCTCTAGACTAATGATCAGTGAAGAAGGTGCTGCCGTGACTCACCGTACCCTCAGATAACCTCCAGGCTGTTCTGACAGGAGCTGCAGCAGAACACACCGGCTGCTGACTCAAACAGATGCAATATGCACAGCCTCGTTCCCTTGCAGAGCGCAGTGCCTTCTTTTTCTGTGCCATGAAACATGATTCATACATAGCGCATTGCCAGAATCAAAAGAACAGATCAACATTAGCAGACAGTAAATTCTAAGTCTGCTCTTCTTTGAATATTACATGCAAATAACCTCAAGCATAAATCCGCATATAGCAACTTGCCTTTCAGCTTCACTAAAGATGTTACAAATCTACAGCCTTCAATAAAAACACACATCCGTTTTGACCATGTAAGCACCCAAAAGAAACATCAGATATGCCTGACATCAAATTAAGGTAAACAGATGACAGTGTTTTGCATCA
Organism: Apaloderma vittatum; assembly: GCF_000703405.1. Lineage (NCBI taxonomy): Eukaryota > Metazoa > Chordata > Aves > Trogoniformes > Trogonidae > Apaloderma > Apaloderma vittatum. The sequence goes on along the minus strand of NW_009706420.1, from coordinate 69,591 downwards.
ACTGTTTGTTAGTAGCAGACTGTGGTAAAAACACTGACATCAAAGTCGTTAAATCCACATCCAAAAAACACCTTCAGATTCTGTAGAGTCTAACATTCATCTGGACCCCTCAGAAGAGGAGCCAGTCCCTTGGTAGGAAGGAGGACATGTGACTGAAGAGCTTTTGAGCAATGCTGTCAGACAGCACGGTATGAAGCAGCTCCTGTCTTGACAAGAAAGTCAGAGAGAGACAGACTTGGCTCATATTCCCATCCTTTTCAACCAGACACGATGTGGTTCTACAATAAAGAGACACCACTGACTCCATTAACCTACAGTGATGGAAACAAGTAATGAAAAATGTATTAATTTCCACTGCTCATTACCACTGTCAAAAGTAGCTGCTACGTGCTTGCCTATCACTTGCAGTATTTTTCAGGACAATACTGTGGTGCAGACAGAGCAGCATTTCCTAACTCTTGGTATTTTCTTTCTTAAAGAGAGAACGAATCTGTGAGTTAAATCAAGTGTTTTTATCTGCCAATATTTTTAGATACGATGAATTAATCCCTTCCTATGGTATAATGCAGACTCTTGAATCAGAAGGATTGATCTTGCTGCCCAGAATTTAAAGGTTTCACTAGCAAGAAGTTAAATTTTCAGTTTTCAGGCATCTTACGTTGTGCGGTCTTTTCCTGGTAAAGCAGTAACTGGGACAAAAAAAATATTTTGAGATTGCTATTAATACAGAGATTAGCATATAACTGCGTATAAGCTTTATATTATTACAATAATTTTCTCCAGTGATACTTGAACACAACTCATGAACATAAATTTATAACTCTTCTCCCTAAAAATGTTATTAAAGGATGATGTCAATTGCACGACCAATACCTACAGGTCTTTAGCAGTCCATGGCTTGCTAAACAGAAATATCCATTTATTTACATATCTGTATATTTCTTTGTATTTTTTTAATCCTTTTCCCCAGCTTTTTCCCCATAAATTCAAAGTGTGGTAAGACATCATGCTGTTTTGGTATTTAGTTTACTGAGCCTTTTCCTGCCTCCTTCTGTTTTTACAATGAACAATAACTTTGTCATAGAATCGTATCAGGTGGAAAAGACCTTGAAGATCATAGAGTCCAGCCTTTGTCCCAGCCCTATCAACCTACTAAATGATTCCCCCCCAACGCAACATCCATCCATCTCTTAAACACCTCCAGGGATGGTGACTCAACCCCCTCCCTGGGCAGCCTGTTCCAATGGCTGACAGCCCTTTCAGTAAAGAAATTCTTCCTAATATCTAACCTGAGCCTCCCCTGGCGCAATTTAAATTCATTTCCCCTCGTCCTGTCGCTCTCCACTAGGGAGAACAGACCAACCCTCGCCTCTCTACAATCTCCCTTCAGGTAGCTGTAGAGGGCAATGAGGTCTCCCATCAATCTCCTCTTCTCTAGCCTGCATACTGTAATAAATATGAATTTACAATGTTTCTGCTATTATATACACATAGAAAAATATGCAGGAAAAATATCTTTCAAAAAACTATTAACCTTTATAACTTATTTCTGAGAGTGGCTTATACTCATTCAGTAACTTATTCCCCTTCCGTCCAAACAATGATCCTCCCTCTGTCAGACTAAAGTCGAACAAGAGGCTTAAACATCACGTTCAGCGTCACAGGAACACGATGGGCTTTGTGGTAATATTCAAGCTCTTAGAAGTTCCAGTGGATGCTCCTCCCAGAGCTGTAATTCATTCTTGCGACGTGTCAGAGCACAGCACGCCGGGGATTGCACCACCAGTCCCAAACGGGATTTTGTGAGGAGTCAGCTCCCATCCCGGGACACCCAAGAGCATCACATAATAGTCCCTCATGACTCACAGCAAGCAGGAGTCACTGCCAGTCCCTCCAGCTGTGCAGGGACAGGGCTATAGACAGGAGAGTTTTTCAAGCAGCCACAACCCACTTCCTTTCACTGAAGGCCCTCCAGCAGCTTTGTTACCAGCCAGACAGCAAAACTGCAGCAAAGACACATCAGCAGACGTGGGAAATGCCTGCATTTTAGCCATAGAAATTGCACGCTTGTCAGGTGACTCAACACAAGCTGTTCCATGTAAAATGAGCACTTCATCGCTTTAGTGAAGCATTTTCTGGAGGCAGCTGCGTACCCTGTGTCCTGTGACCTGCTGTGACTGACCACGTGCAGGCGATGTTGGGACGTGGCATTCAGCTTCACAAAGGGAGCTGTGGAGAGCACCTGAACAGCTGAAACATCCTGTCCTCTGAGAATAACAAAGATTACTTGAAGGACATAGTCACTGTTAACAAACCCATACTCCACGGAAAATGCACAGCTCTTGTTCCACTGTTCCTGGACTGACCCACTTGGAAAGCATAGCTCTTAAAGGCGCATGCAAGAGACAGTACCAGCACAAGAGGGGACTGAGGATCTAGGACACTAAATAAATACCAAATGGCTCTTGGGAATTGTAAAGGGAATAAGAAAGAAGGAACAAATGGCACACTGACATGTTGGGTGTATCTCTTTTGCTTATTTTTTTTCTGTCTAGGCTATTATGGTTTCACATTTCTTTACAAAATTATGGTTACTGAAGCTAAATTCTCAGCAGACTGTGGCATCAGAGTTCCCACAAGGGGAGCCCTTTAAGAAGGGAGATTTGACGCTAGTGAGAAACCTTTAAGTTTTAAGCAGCATGGTTTGTAACACAAAGGTCTAGCAATCAGGATGTAGCAGAGGATGAGGCATCTGTACTCCAAGTCCTGTAACCTGACCTCAGAAGGCATGTTCTACCTACTGCCCTGGCAAACTACACTATAGGCACTGGATTCAAAAATGTGGTCAGGAAGACCTTTTTACCTGTTATGGCCACAGGAAGAAATTCATCACAAGATTTTTATATCCATATATGAATTTCCTCAGAGCTTAGCCTCTTCTAAAACCACTTAAGAGGAGGTTGGGCAGCTCAGTTCCTACAGGGTTAGGAAATAATGAAAATCAAAAGCTTTCTCTGTATTTCAGAGAAAACATCTTCAATGTTGCTGAGATGACCTCTCTACATTACCAGTCTAAAAAGCCAACCATATCCCGAGCCGCATCAAAAAGAGCATGGGCAGCAGGTCAAGGGAGGCGATTCTGCCTCTCTGCTCTTGTGAGACCCCACCTGGAACACTGAGTCCTGTTCTGAAGCCTCCAACACAAGAAGAATATGGGCCTGTTGGAGAGAGTCCAGAGGAGGCCACACAGATGATGAAAGGGCTGGAGCACCTCTCCTACAAGGACAGGCTGAGGGAGTTGGGGTTGTTCAGCCTGAAAAGAGAAGACTCCAGGAAGACCTTCCAGTACTTAAAGTGGGCAATGGTTTCAGACTAGAGTAGGGTAGATTTAGATTAGATATTAGGAAGAAGTTTTTCACTGTGAGGGTGGTGAGACACTGGAACAGGTTGCCCAGGGAAGATGTGGATGCCTCATCCCTGGAAGTGTTCAAGACCAGGCTGGATGGGGCTTTGTGCAACCTGGTCTAGTGAGAAATGTCCCTGCCCATGGCAGGGGGAGTAGAACCAGGTGATCTTTAAGGTCTCTTCCACTCAAACCATTCTATGACTCTATGATCAGTCTTGTGAAATGGATCTTTGCACAAATGCATCTGGCAAAATGAGGAAGAGAATTGGGAATGAAGAGGATAAACTGAACAGTTTATCCCTTCAGCATCATGTGTGTCTGAAGTGATGAATTTGCAGGCATTGCAGAAAAGTGATCAGTGTTTTCTCAAACCTTGATAATATTGTAAAGAATTTGTGAAATTATAGCATTGCTCTGTCTGTGACCATTACCCCAGTTCCTGAGTCTTTGTTATGCAGAAGTAGCATGGGAGGTTTCCTGCTTTCAGTTTTTCTTGAGAGATCTTTGACGAAAACTATGGAAGTACATCACTGGTAATCTGGGACTCTACTCAAACATACATATTCCTTCCAGTAGTCAATCCTCAATTCAATAACCCAACTGGAATTAAGTCTAGGGATTCTCTCCCATCGTTTCCTCCAAGAACAGCAAAAATGACAGCATTAAAACATCACCACAAAGGAGCAAAAGGAAAAACCCACCAGAGTCCATCCCATTCTGAACTGCAGTCTTCTGTGGCAGCATCAGTCCTCCTTTGAAGGGCAAAACAGAGACAGCAACTACCACCAGATATTCTAGGATTCTATTTATCTCGGCAAGTAAGATTTCCATGCTCTGGTGAAAGGGCAGAAACATTTGAACCACCTTCAGTCTCTTCTACAGGGAGAATGACTCCCCCTTTTGAAACCAGTAAGCTCTTGCAACAGTTCCCTGAATTTGGAGGACAATGACATTAGCTTCTGGCAGTCACCTGCCTGAAAAAGTTATGTTTTAGTGTATACCTCATTGTGGCCACATGTAGGAAAAGAATGAAGCAGCAACCGCTGCAGACCCAGTCTTACATGCTAACAAATTCAACCTAGGTAATCAGCAATCAATGGTAAACAGCACAACCACACTGTGAGGTTTGCATTCTTTCCCCAGGTCCCTTCACGCCCAAGTGTCTTTTGTTCTTTGCTGATGAACTCCCAATCGACATTTTTTTCCCTGCCAGCAGCCTCCATCCCAACACAAGCTCCTCAGACAGCTCCAGAAGCACCACCATTGCTCACACTGTTACCAGAAAATTAAACCAGGCACCAGTCATATCTTGGAACCAAAGAGGAGCAGTTCAAGCAGGCAACTCAACTGCTTTCACACCTACCGGTTACTGACAGTATCTCCTTTCAAACAGTGAGATACAATATCCTGCCTCAAAACAAGCAGCACATCCTGGAGGCAAAGGTAAAAAGTTACTGAATCCTTTCTCAGCTGAGCAGCAATCTCAGTAGACAAAAGAGGAATTATAAAATAACATATAGTCAATTTTTCGCATGACTGCTAAAAATCTCATCAAAATTGGAAATCAGACAAAATGAGGGGGAGTCTTCTCTACTATTTCTGTGCCTAGGAATCACAAGAAATCACAATTGAACTCGCCTCCTGCCAGTACTCAAGAGAATTGACTTCTTGGTAATAAAATTATATTTCCAGCACTCATGGTTGCAAACCGAGCCTCAAACTATTAACAGGCTGCAATCATTGCTTTCCTGAGTCTGGAAAAATGACTCAGATCTCAAAGCAGAGCACTACTGAGCCTACGCCCATGTAGAAACTCTGGCCTTTCTCCACACTGCATACGGATGAAATTTTTGCTAACGAATTTCATCACTTGGTCACAATCAGGAACTTAGTTATTTCCCCCACTCCACAATTGCTCCCACTTGCAAGCTCATCCTTTAGAGGGCGATTAGCCTGCAAGACAGTTCAGTGAGCCCTAAAACGTGAAGAACAAAGAGAACACAGGTTTTGTCTGCACGGCAGAAGGGACAGAAGTATGGTCTGGTGAACTGATCAAAGCCACCGAGGAAGGGGCGGGAGTGGGGGGATATTCAGTGAAGGTGGATCCAACCTACAGTCTCTGACTCAGGACACTCAAAACACTGTATAAAAAAATAAATTTGTGCAGAACAAATGACTTGAAGAGCATGATGAAACCACTGGCCAAGAAATACAAGAATTGTAAGCATACATTTTACATAAAAAAAAAACATTTTACATACAAATTTTTTGACTTCTATTTTCCACTACTCTGATGGAAAGGCTGCTTGAAGATAACATTGCTTTAAGTCAAAACTAGAAAGCAAACTGATTGGCCTTACTTATCACACTTAATTTGTGGGTAGTGAATACCCACATTCTCATTTCTACGTCGGAAATGAGAGATAAGCCTCAGTTTCTGATCAATTAACATTACTAGCTTTAGCAGCATACATGGCTATCAATATTCTTTGGCTCTTCACAGTTTCAGATCATGGCTGAAAACAGAATTTCAAGAGAGAAGCCAGTATCTGCTTGGGCCTAATGGCTTGTTTTCCAAAAGAAATTTGATACAAACAGTTACTGGGTTTTCTCCATTTACTTTTTATAGTCAAAACATTATTGCTGGCCAACATAACAACAGTATTCAGAATTTATTGTGTTTTATGAATCTTGCAATGACTTTCCTGTTATCTCCCATCTTCATCTCTCCTTTATGAAAATAAACAGATCCTTTAGCTCATTTCAAAGACAAACTCTAAAGACAAATAGGAAAATTCTGGATTACATTAGTTGAAAGAGCCATGATGAAACTTTACGGAGAAAGCAAACTGCAGCTAGTGCTTTAAACTCAGAACGTATATGGTAAGATTCTGGTTAAAACTAGTGAAAAAGACGCATGTATTTCCTCACAGAATGTAACTAGCTACTGGCCATCTTTGACAGTCTCACTGTGCCAAAAACACCCACAGCTAAGTAACAGACCTCTACTTTCTTGACACAATTACTTAAGATTTCTAAAAAATAAAAATTAAAAAATCAGTGTCACAGGGTAGTATACATACTGAAGTCCATGTTATAATATCGTTACTGTATAAAAGAAAGTAAAACCAGGGGAAAAGCCATTTTGTGTCCCCCACTATCCAACATTTGCTTAAAATAACACAAACAGAAAAACCTGGGGGAGACAGGCAGGCACAGAACCACTCACAGATTGTAATTCCCTTTGGTAGGTAAGATGCTACACACTATATTAGCAAAATGCAGATAGACCCAGGACAAGCCACACAAAATCCAAAAGCGTCAACTTCCTCTGCCTGGATGTGTGAAAGAATGGCCCTTCCTCCTTTCAGTTGTACTTTGTACGTGCATTTGTATTGTTTAAAGTGACAACATTGGTCATTTTGCTGCTCTGAAAAGAAGCTTACATTAGATATTCAGAGGAGGGTTTAAACGGGCCAATAAAAGGTACAGTGGTTATTCTCATAAATAATTTAGCATACAATGTGTGCCAGTAATGTCATTTGTATTGAAGGAACTCCAAGTATGTCTATCATTACAATATTGTGCAATTGCAGCAGCCAAAGATGTCGAAATCGACATTCTACAGCAGTGGCAGTATTTCAGAGCCATGTGCCAAAATATGATTAATCACAGTTCACTGGGTATTTTGATAGTAACACAGGAAAACAGCTTGCTGTAGAAAAACTATATGCTCAATTAAGAATGCCATCAAGCACCCCCATAAGCATAGTCTTCTAGCAGTATGAATACCACAGCTCTTACATAAGCAGATTAACTGCCAAGATGCAGGTTTGGGGATTTATATATATATATATATATAAAAGGACAGAAGATCAAAACTGTTAACAAGAAAAAAAAATTGCATGCATCCTTCCCTAAGAAAAACTCATTGGATATTAGGCACGTCTAAAGCAAACACAAATTGCTGCACGTTCAGACAAACAGCAGAGCTTTAATTTCTACCTGGCCATGTTTTGGAGGAGGAAGAAAAGAAGCGGTGGGTCACAGCAGGTTCTCTATATACTACACATACTGGTCAGGCTTGTAAGAATCATCTGCAATGCCTTCACCTGCAAATCCAGCCAAATGCATTATTCTTCTAGGACTGCACCAGCCTTGACTCATCAGACACTGCTGCTGTCTGCAGCTGCCTTCACCAGCAGACTCAAGAGCACTTGGCGGAGGCTCATACAGTTCTGCCTGTCTAGGTGATGCCTGACAGGAGTCAGCCTGCTAAATTCTGATGTAATCTCAAACCCGCAATTGCTTTTTTACCCCAAGTACAGAAGGAAGTATCTTACTAGGAGATAGAAAAACATCCATAAAGCACTAAGTACTTAATAAATAAATGCACACAGTAATTTCAGCTGAGTTTTACGTTATTTCCAATATGACAAAGTTCCAAGAGACTTCTCTGATTTAATTCCTCCCCAATTGTCAATAAATTGCACCAAATATTTCTCACTCTGCCCGTATGAAATAATCGCACCATACATCTTATAAGACAACTGCACACAAAAATCCATCACTCTACTTGCCAGTAAAGAATCAATAGCAAATTGTTTAGCAGCCCTCAAACTCTCCTGCAAATACTTCTTATCCAAAAAGTAAACTATTATCTACTGAGTTTAAGTAATATACAGGAGACACTCTGAAATCCAGAGGTGCTGCCTAGTTCCTCAGGAATAAAACAATTAGCATCTCACCTCAATATTCAGTAAGAATCTGATCCTGGTAAAACCTCCAGCAGCACTTTACAGAGTTGTCAAGACCTCTTCACGTACACTACAATAATGTACAATCCACTACACAATTCCTGAAAGGGAATGTGTTTTGGTGCATCTTCAAACTAATCTCTTGGTAACCTACAAAGATATACCTTGGCATTTCTGTAGTACTCTAGATAATTACGATAGGGAAAAGAAATTGGCTTTAAATTTAAAAGTAATTAAAAAAATTACAAATCACTTGAAATACTTAAAGTACTATGAGTACTAAAAGCACTGTAATTTTAAAAAGCAAAAGTACTATAAGCAAAACCATAGCTGAACAAACAAATACCAGAATGAAAACCAAAAAGCTTTAGCATGGTAACACAGCTTCATTAGAGCACTGGTGAGAACAAATACAGCCTATTACAAATAGACCAAAATACATAAGAACATTGTTCACTTAAAGGCCAGTTATACTCAAAAGCAAAAATAATGTACAAAATTTCTATAAAGCAAAAAATGGATTTTGGTTGTGTTCATATTAATATATAGCTTTACCGTTATACATTCAAAATAGCTAGACTCATCAACCAACAACAAGAAGTACTATTCAGCTAAATGTTTCAGTGATTCCAAGGGCATCCATTCAGCCAGCCCTACAAATCAGCATTTCAATCCTATTGTGATGTACTAGCAATTCAGTATATGCATTTAAAATCCTAGCAAAGCCATTCAATTAAATATATAAGACTTTTTCAAAGCCATCTGAAACTAAAGGTATGAACAGAATATAATTCTGCATCATTTATTAAAATAAATGAGGTACTTACCCAATGTCGTAGTCTCAAAACTGATGACAAACTTCAAATCAAAATACTTGGTCAAGAGTTTTTTAGAATGGAGCATTATATGTAAGAATAGGTATTTTTATTCTTAAACAGTTCTATTCAAAAATTGAATATTGAGAAGTTCCATATAAATATCTAACATTTGCTTAAAGAGTGAACCAAGCCTTTTCCACAAAGCAATCAAAATGGAACACAAAAGTGGCTAATAAAACACCAAAAAGCTTAAGAAAATACTTTATTCTACTCATGACTAGTGTAGACCCTATCGCAGTCAGTAGACAAAAAAATAAACATTATATTGTTAACTGCGTTAATAATTCACCTATCTGTAAATAAGGAGTCAGACTTACTCAGAGTTAGATGAGGTCACTCATGTTTCTCTAGTAAAATATTAATTACTGCTAAAGGATATTATTTTCAGACAAAGACCCATTCCCTCATCAATAGGAGACTATTCCGATTGCTTCCAAAATCAGTACAATGAATATTTTTCTGAAATTGTTTTGGACTTTATATAGCCCTAAATTTACGGTTCTTAACATTGATTCACTTTCCAGCATTAAAGATATTCTCTGTAATAATGCTTTAAACATGCAACTTTCATTGAAGTAACCCCATGCTTCACTTCAAGGAAGAACAGATAAAAGCGAAAACAAAAAAATCCAACACTAAACATAAACTCAAGTTTCACTGTATTTCCTTCCCCCATTTACACGAATATTTCGCACAACAGAGGGCAGAAAAGCAGAAGCATTGTAAGACCACAGATACGACAAAGCAGTTATATCTCAATACCTGATAAATCTCAAAAAACTAAACTGTTTCCATGTTGTTCATTTAAGACGGACACACCACCCTAACGGACACACACTGCAAAGAGAAACACAAAATGTCTTCAGTTTAAGTTCTTGCTTTTTCTTTCACTCAAAGTGTATTTGCCATTTCCAGTCCTTGACTCAACTTCCTGACTTGGCCAGCAGCTGGAGGGATGTTAGTCCAAGGGTACGAGAAAGGAAGCGGTAAAACAATATCCTTCCAGCCTGGCCTCTGTGTGCTCACAGCGCAAATGGATTTTGAACCCACTGCAGACAATGGGATGTGACATGTAACATAGAAATTGTATTTTTTTTTCCTTTTATTAAAAATTAAAAGGAAGAAAACTGCTCAGTCGAAGAAACAAACACGCGCTTTCAGCAGCTTCCTCCTCTGCTCTTCTCTCCCCATCAATACTCCCTCACAATTCTAATTAGTCTGTGGGTACTGCCTAATCACACCTTCAATTCTGGTCACAAGTGGCATAACCTGTGGCCAGCCAACGTTTTCATTCCTCCTGCCCAGCCGGGGCATGTGCAGAGCCACCAAATCCGAGAAGGGCTTCAGGAAAGCTGATGAAATCCACATCAACGCTGCAACATGAAGTTCAGAAAGTAAGGTGTGTTCCCACGCAGACACACACCTGAAAGGAACTGGCAAGCGCTTCAGGAGACTGCTGTTACAACACTACAGCCAGGAATAGAGGACATACTTGGTTTATTATTCAAGAGTTTGTTTTTCAGAAAATAAGAATTATAGTCACTTTGCCAAAAAATGAAGTTAATAGAAATGTTAAGACACTAAAAATATGAAATACAGATTCTATCCCGTCTAGCCTACTTATGCAGTGTAAATACCTGAAGCTGACAGGCTGTTCCTGAATTTCTTTCCTATGTGTAGTTTTCTTTTATAAAGTTAAGATAAATTTAAAAGTAAATATACTAGATGTACAGTGACAAATCATCGCTAGAACAATATAAGTAGCATGTGAGGTTGCTGTCAAAATTTGACTTTTCATGGTCCTTGAACTACCACACTTGAAAACAGATTGCCCATGACCAATGTATCATGCAGAGCCTGTTTATAATGCTTCAGCACTTACGACAAAGAAAAAAAAGAAAAAAGAAAGAAAAAAAAAAAAACCGAACTCTTGCTCCAAGTACTTGATTTAGTCTGTTTCAGTATAACTGAAGGCTTCCAACATCTCCCAGCAGAAGTTACTGTTTATGGTAGCTAACTACGGAGATCTCATTTCAAAGTCTTTTTCAAATGCCGAGCCCTGAGAGCACAGAACGACAGAATCAAAATATATAATAAACCAGAAATTATCGATACTATTCAAGCACAGACAATGTGTAAGAGTAACAGAGCTCACAGATTTAACTGAAATTGAGAGAATTTTAAGCCAAAGTACCAAAAAGGGGAGGTAGCTGCACTGTCTCCTTCAGCACCAGTGAAAGATTGGTTAAATTCAGTGGGAAACCAAAGCTGTAATAGATTGAACTGGGAGAAAAATCAAGATTTTGTTTTGTTTTTAACCTCTTTGCAAAGCAGCAGTTCTTTAAAAATTACTACCATAGCACTACGGAGCTCCAATTCTGAGCTACAGAGGCAAGATGATTGTTTTTTTCCAGGCTCCGTCAAAAGTCAACCTTTCCCTCCCACAAGCCTAACCAGCAATACAAGTAACACATGCATCCCATAGAGTGAAGAAACTATCCTTTTTCAATTTGGTTTCCTTGTTATCTCAAATATTAACACCCTTTTCCACACCACAAATGCTCAAAGGACTAAAAAGTCTTCCTCTGTGTCTTCTCCTCAATCCACGCTGTCAATTCGCTTTTTGAATCTAGTAATATAAGATCACCCATCATCTATTTATTCCACTTAGACACAATTCTGAAAGATCATACCCAGAGACAAGACCTGCTGCTACTGCTGCAAAAAGAAGTAAAGCACTACAAGAAGTTTCCAGAAATCAAGAGAATATTGTTTCACGGGGAACCGTTCTTGTGGAGACCGAGAACTAGAACACTGTCTTCTCCATACTCCGGGAACCTCTTAGACTGTTTCCTCTCCACTGTGTCGTATGACCAGCAGACACTCAGTAAATTGAAGTCCCCCAAAAGAACAAGGGTTGGTCATTTTGAGACTTGTGCCAGGCACTTATAGCATGATTCATCTGTCAACACTGGTTGAGTGGTCTATAACAGACTCCCAACAGGCTCTCTGCTTTGTTGGCCTTCCCCCTCATCCTGACCCATAAACACTCGACCTCACCATCACAGTTGTTGAGCTCTAGACAATCAAAACACTCCCCAACACAGAGAAACAGTCCACTGCCTCTCCTTCACTGCCTATCCCTTCTGAAGAGCTTACAGCCATCCATCGCAGCACTCCAGTCGTGACAGTCACCCCATCATGCTTCTGTGATAGTGACTAGGTCACAGCTATCCTACTGCACAACGACTTCCAGATCCTCCTGTTTGTTGCCCACGCTGCATGCACTGGTGTAGGTGCACTTGAGATGAGCTATTGATTTCACCTCCACCGTTGGCATGCTGCCCCTAGGCTCATCTCTAGTGAGCCTGGTTTTATCGCCTTCCCCCTTCGAACCTAGTTTAAAGTCCTCTCAATGAGCTCTGCCAACTCACAAGCAAAATCCTTTTCCCACTTGGAGACAGCCAAACTCGGTCACCGGCAGACCTGGTACCATGTAAATCTCTCCGTGATCAAAGATACCAAATTACCACCAATGGAAACAGCCTCTCTGCCATGTGTTAATCACGTGTGTCTTCCTGTTCTTTCAGTATTCTTCCCTGCTGCTGAAGGGATTGAGGAAAATACTACCTGTGCTCCTGGTGGATGCTTCAACTAATCACCCCAGTGCCCTGAAGTCCTTTTCAATTGCTTTTGGACTTCCCTCATCACTTACAACCTGCATAACCAGTAGTGAGTAATAATCAGAAAGCCATATAAGCCCTATGTTGAGACTCCATACAGCACACCATGAGATTCACAACAAAACCCAAAAGAAGCTGCTGGAATTCTGGTGAACGAAGAGCAAGAAATTCATAAAACTCTAATTACGCCTCTCCATGACTCATCTTATGCAAGTCAGCATGAAGAGAGCAGTGCTTCAGTATGGCACAGCTGAGAAGTCATTAACACACAGAAGCAGCAGTGGAGATTTTAACAGTGGGTGGCTCTCGAAATTAGCTGCCAAGTAGATTTGACAGGTGTAAAGCCCAGCTGCTCCTCCTCACCAGCACAACACCACCACCAAGCAGTTGCTTTTGGATGGAAGTCTTCTGGTATAGCTTTCCTCATTCTGGACAGCCACCACTTGGATGGAGGACAAGTACCACACTGACAACTTACACTGTACAACCACTCAACAGGTACAGGCCAGGAAATTATTTTTTTTTGTTTTTCATACACAAAGTCTTCTATTTGTGTGTATATCTCACACATCTATAAATATATACCCACACATATATACACATATACAAAATGTATATATTTAAGTCATAATTTATGTAACAGCAACAAAAAGACTGTGAGTGACCAGAGTGATGGAGATACACAAAAGGTGCTGGCAGGCATTCAATCATTCTTCCAAAGCCCAAGCTCTGGAAGCTGAATTCCCAAAATATTGTGTTGAAATAACCAACTGCACCCTCATGCCTATATTCTGCTTACCGCTGTCTCCAAAGCTGAGCTGATCCTTCTAGTTCATGGAAGAAGTTCAGATGATCTAGAGAGCTACAAAGCAATTTGTTTTCTTCTGCACCAATGGAAAATTTGTTCTCATAAATGCTATGAAAAAAAAAAAATCAAAGACTTAGGACTTACCAGTCAATTTCAGAGGACCCATCATAGCTCTTTGCTTTTATACCTGATGACGCTATGAAGCAGGTCAACACTGAAGCTGGAAGTGTGAACGCAGTTCAGATACACCCACAATTAACTTTGATCTAGTTGACTAGAGTATCAACAAGAGTATAGCCATATACTGAACCAGTATAGGTCTCTGCACCAGTTATAAAATCAATATGCAAGGAGTTACCCTGCACTGAGCTCCCCACAACTCTGGCTGCTCTGCTTCAACTGACTAACTTGAATGTGGAACTTCAAGAAGCTTTACGTCTATTTTTTTACAGAAAAACCTAAGAACTATTATAACCATTTCATTGCTATCTGTCTTTTTAACAGGTACAAGTGACAGAGGCACACTCAACTGGGAGTACTGCTTAGTGATGCACACAATGGACACTGAACAATATCTACCTATCTAATGTGCATAATCTTTAGAGAACAAGTAGTGCTTTACCAGCAGGAAAGAACCTGAAGTATAGATACCACCAAGATGCTGGAACATACTAATGCAGCTTTCTCTAGAGAAGCTGCTAAAATGGCAACTCCCAGACCCATATGACCAAAATTACTTCTGCTTACTGTTATTTTAAAGCTGAAGTCTAGAAAATAATCTTATTTTGTTTGTAATTCTAGCACTTCTGTAAACGAATCTGACATTAAAAACAATTCGTAGCATAGCACTTAACTACAAAAAATATTTTATGTATTTTATATATGGAAGCACACTTACAAAACTAAATCCTTTCACATAAAAAACAAGTGTAACAAGAGGAAAGTAAAAAAGCAAAAGAACAAACCTGCCACTAGCCACCACCTTGAGACAAAAAAAAGTTGGAATAAACAACGCGCACAGCAAGTACCAGGGCCACATACAAGTCAGCACTGCAGTGAGGTTTTCCATTCCATCACTCATTCCCAGAGTGCAAAGCCACAGGCCAACACCCATATTTCACAACAGAGCATCTGGGGAGGCAGATTTTAGTTTATTGCTGCTCATTTGGGGCATGTCCTGGGAAGGTAATGGCCTCTGCTTAGAAGGCTATGTGGAGAGCAGCTGCTCCAGTAAGCAGCAGTTTAAAAAAAGCAAGTGTCAAAGCACACAGGCAGGATGTGGTACTGCTTGAGACATTTATGTTCTGTGGGAATATTACAGTACTGTACTCTCCAGCAAAGTAATCTCTGAACCACCTCCAAGTGCTGTTTCTGCATGTTACTGTCTATCACAATGCAGCAAAACTCAGGCCATTTATGCCCTGCTGAGTCAGTTACTTAAATTTTCTCTTCCCCAAGCTCTAAAGTGTCTTAAATCTTTTCCAAGCTTACAGTTTTCAAGCATTTTTTCTGCCGTTGTATATATCTCAGCTTTACCCTAGATTAGGAAGGTATACAAGCACTAGAATTCTGTTGCAGGGAATGGAGAAACTGAAAAAAAAAAAATCAACCCACTATTAGTTTTTTATTGTTTTCCCTGGAAGCTACAGCACTTCCTCCCCTTGAATTTGAAATATCCTCAAAGTTTTTACCTATTTTTAGGACTTAGGAGACTAAGTCTTCTTTCTGCCTTGCTTTCTATATATACAACAATCCTTTGTGAACTTATTTCTTTTTATGACTAGAGTATTTTGAGTGTCTGCTGAGGATTTAATCACAGTATCTGGCAGTGTATACCTCTATTTTTCTTTCTGCAGAGGGAGGAGAACAGGCTGCAGTGAAGTAACTGAATATGCAGGGGGAATGTTAACAGTATCTACAGAAACTCTTAAGTTTGAAGTGTATCAGCTTGATCCATGGGACCAACACATAAAGGAGAAACTAAATCAGAAAAGCTAATATTAGACCACCAAGAAAAGGGAGAAAACAAATCCTTGAGAGAGTGAAAATGTAGTGGTGCATCATGGTATAAACAGGAATTAACATCCTGGACTTTCCATCATCATGCCAAAAATAAAGATTTTGATTTGTCTCAAGAATCTTTAGAAGCTCTATAGAAGCTTGTTGTTCAATCTGTATGCTTTCTTCTTTAATCGTGGCACAAATGCCAACAAACTGGCCCTTTATAAGTATTTGCTTTATAATCCAACATAATCAAGCCAGCTGAAGCAGAATGCGGTCAAGTGAGAGGATTCTGCAACTGACAGCTGGGACAGAGGGGTAGGGAAGGAGGGGGGAAAAGGCTACATAAGGTCAGAGGACAAGTCTCTCCTCCATGTCTCCATGAACACTTCCACTCTTACACTTTACTACCAAGTACCCTAACGTGCACTCAGCACGTGAACATACAGGCTTACTCAGCTCCAACCAGAATAAATGCATCCACTGCCACCCAGAACAAACCTCACCTCACTCTTCTGCAAGATGACTTCCTCATTAGCATGATGGTCAGACTGAAGGGCCACAGTCCCACAGGTGTCACCGGCACTGTCCACCATCAATCAGCTCCAGATTCTCACAGCAGAGAAGAGTTAGTCATTGTCAGTGAAGACCCACTCTTTGTCCCTAGTTTTGCTATAAGCCTGGCTAAAGCTCTATATTCCTGCAGAGCTCTGGACAGAGTCCCAGAAAAGACTGTTCTCAAGCCACTGGTTTAGCAATGACTTCACTTGTTCCAAGAAAAAAAGACAGGCAAACAGACACATACTTTTTTTTTCTTTTTTTAACGGGCAGCAGGGAGGGAGGTGGGATTACTGGAGTTGCTCATGCAGCTACCCTACCTTAGGAGACAAGCATATACAGGATCTCATGAAGCATATTTTAGTTTATATATATATATATACACTCTGCATAAATATACAATTGCAGGAGAAACAGTTCTTGCTGTATGCCAGCACCAAAACTGGGAGTGATACAGTTATTAGAGACATTTGTATTAGTTGAGACCGGAGGGCAAATCTGTTGGTATGACAAGGGGAGGACTGTGAAGCTAACGAAGCGTTGTTACTATATGCAAACCAACAGAGAATTAATAAGAATTCTGATGTATTATATATGAATTCATACAGAATTCAAACGCAGCACTGTTTTATTTATAACAGGCAAGACATATTTTACAAAAAACACCACATCCAGCAGAACACATGAATCCCATCACCCATGCCTGTAGGTAACCTTGCCACACACCCAGCTCTGCCTTGACAGCTACATGTACCATTCCCCAGTCCTGTCCTTTATCACATTAGTTTGAGTCAAATTGTTTACCCCTTTTTGAGGAATCATGTACCCCACACAAGACTGCCAGTTGCTTCCAAAAATAAAAGACCAAAACAAGATAATACTTTTCCTTCCCCTGTTCCACAATAGTCTCTTTCTTGTTACAAGTGCAGAAATTTCTCATGTGCACTCCCATTCAATGCACTCACATTTCCTTATCTCCAATTCCAATCCTTTTCTTTCCAACCTCTTTTATTGTCCTAGGTCCTTTTCCTGAAAGTACCTATCACTTTTAAAGTTTTATTCCACATTATTCTTTAAAATGTCTCTAGTGGCTTCTGTCTTTAGTGTTCTCTTTTTCTCCCTCTACAGTTTATTTCTAGATATTTTAATATGCAATTAGAGACACAGTAATTAAATTCAAACTGACAGCTCACAGAAGCATTCTGTTCTGCCCACTTTAAAACTTTGGCTCCAATTTATCACCCTGCTCACAACACTTACTTCCACCTCCCTTCTTGGGCTGCTGCAAAGATACTGCCATACTCCAAAGAATTCAGCCTGAACTATATCACAGGCGTGACTTTATCACTGATCTCTAACATCCTAGCACCCAAGCTACATGTACATGAGGGAGATTAATTTATTCCTTCCTTAAAATACAACTATTCTTATCCATCCCCAGATCAAAAATTTTCATCCAAGATGTCATCTGCTTCAAAGCTGTTTCTTGAGTAACTTAAAAAAAATCTAAATCTGTCTCATTTTTGAAGTACTGGTAGTCCTCCTATCCCATCACTCTGAATTCATCACTTTCTACTTTTTCTATCTGTGTGACACACATGCCCCCTGTCCTCTCCCCCACTTTGTTTGCCAAACTAAGCCGATGCCTTAAATTTGTACAATTCATGTAGCCGAATTTTCATAATCCTTTAATGTGGAAAGACACACCACTCACTTCCAATACCTACATGTTTTAAGTTTTCAAAATCCATACTTTCATTTTTTCCAGTGCTACTCCTCTGGCTAAGAAGTTTTCTTCTGCATTGACATTTGTAAAGCATCTCCATTACTTGATGTAAACAGCAAGTGTTATTTACTAAACAGTCTTCCCTAATACCTAGGCTACATTTACACTGACATCACTTATCACCACTGCTATTTCTTTACGCATCTTGACAGTCTTTTCTTCTATACTTGTAAATACCCATATGCAGGGTGATTTTCAATCATACCAGGCAACTAGGCAGCCAAGAAGTCTTTCCAGAAAATCATCCCCCAAGAAAGGAAAGCATTTGATTACAGCATGAACAAGCTGAAGCACTGCTCTTCCTCTCTCTTTCACGGACTTGCATGGTGGTCCAGACACGGGTATCTCATCATCAGAGTGACCCTGACACTACGAAGCATGCTGCTGCCAACAGGACTCCAGATTCATTTACACTCAACTTTTCACCTTGCACATGAGTGAGGCAGGAATTCTACTACAAGAAACAATCTCATCATGAGACAAACTGAATTCAGGGAATAATCTATCCCTCTGCTGCTACTAAGTTTCTAAACAAGGAGAAAGGGATGGTACTTCTCATTTCTGGATCTACTTAGCACCTGATATTAGAGCCTAAAACCTTAAAGCACAGCTACACGAGGGCAATGAACATTTCCAAGATTCAGGAATTTTAAAACAGCCAATGGTTTTAACCAATTTGCATTCTAGCAATTTCACCTATAAAGTGAACATTACATTGTATCACACAACTGAGTAATAAAAGAAATCCATCACTGTGAAGTACACAGATACGAGACTGATGACTGCCCACAGAAAGTTCTACAGTAAATTAGAGACCTTGTCTTCTGATCAGGTTTGAACACCATACAGCAGATACATACAGAGTATGCTGATCAAAGCAGAGAAGAATAGAAAGTGACACTAATCCAAATGAACAAGCACTTCCATTCACTCCACTAACAGCAAAGATCTTGTAGAACTACTACATAAAACATACTTAAATATTGCTTTGTTGCAAATACCTTAGCATCCAAAATGAAGTTGTACCAGAAACTTTTATTTTTGGTATTTAATATGAAGACAACTTAGTCAAGTACATGAATATTTTTTTTTTAAATAGAATTTTCATGCATGAATGGGTAAGATTCAGACTTTTCCTTTAATAACTACAGCAAGATTCAATTTCTAGGAATAGTGTGCATTATCACATCCACACTCCAGATTTCACATAGAAGTGCAGATATTCCTAGAGCTGTTTGGCAAATCAGAATTTTTTACTACCTTTTCCACTGCTTTCCAATTTTTCCATAAGTCTTGTTCAGACCAAAAAAAAAAAATAATCTCCAAACCTGCAAAGAAATGACTCCACTACAGTAGAGTGTTCAGATAGTCTGGAAACAAAACTCAAAAGTATTATGGCAATGTGAGCACCCTGTCTGCTCCCCACGCTCCATGAAGCTATTGATATAGAGCAGAACTTCGCAAGGTCTCTATGGAAGGGATCTGCTCTAACTAGAGTTAATATCCTGTATCCGCACTTTCTCTCAAATAGAGGTTTTCTGGAATGGATGACTACAGAGTTTGACTCAGAAAACAATTGCTAGAACATCTGTAGGCAGGCCAAGTACAAATGCTGAGAACTTGTCATCTTTAACATCTGGAAACTGTGACTCGAGAAGCTATTTGAGCCCCACTTTGGACTACGTGATTTTTTTAATTCTAAAAGCACAAGATGTATCTTTTGCAAGCCTTCTTATGCCTATGAGCTACCTCAAGGACATAAACTTTAAAACAAGAACTAAGAAAAAATAAGATGGAAGTTTTCTGCTGGACAAGGACAAGTTTGAAAAAGCCGGTAGCGAAAGGTGTGACTAAACATTAGCAAACAAAGACATACTTTCAACTTGGGGCCAGGACCAGCAGCCAGGCTGGAATACTTCCTAGAAATATACCCTTTCTAAACTCACAAAGGATCTCTATCCTAGAGGGTGAGATTAAAAGCATGTAAATTAGCAGAGTACTTAGTATCTAAGTTCTAAGTCACTAATAGATTCTAAAATATCCATCTCAATCAAGGAGAGATACGTGGCTTCGAAGAGCAAATGACATGACTCCCTAGAACTAAAAATCCTTGCTCAAGGATATACTAACATGAAACGAAAAATTTGCCTGTACAAGCAAATACATGAAACAGCCTGTACATCCAGAAAGTTAGCTTGTTTTACTCATGTACATTGGCACAAACATACAAGGTGAGTCAAGTAAGAATGTTAACTGAATAGTGAAGTTCATCCTAAACCTATCTATGCATCTCTTTCCACCACTAAGCTTTTTTGAACAGCCTGCTTGATGACCTTCAGCATGACTGTTCTAACCACAGCTCCAGAACAATAATGACAGCATTTCATAAAGTCCATCAAGTGCTGAAAGATGAGAATACAAAGGGGGTATTTAAATGAAACAGATACAGCTAAAGTCCAAGGGAAAGAAAATATATTATCATCTAAATTCACTATGATTACAAATTTCTATAAGTCCAAGACTACACCTACAGATGGTAAGCTTAATGACAAATATCTAAGACTTCCCTTTTCATTGCTTTGACAAATTGGTCAGAGCTCCCTTTCATCTCCCAGTCTGCAAGAAATCTTCCCCAACTTTTTACACGTAGTATGTAGGCAAAAACACCCCACAGAGCAAGTTCCTGAAAACTCATATCTATTTGCCTCTTCTGAAGGCTTTGACAGTACTACTAGTTTATTTGTAGAAAAAAAGGAATACATGCTTATTGCTTATTAGATTATCTCATCAGATCCTTAGTATTCCCCAAGTCTATTTAAAGGCATGTGAAAACCAGGCACAACTTTCTAGCAGTTCTCTCAGCAGCTCAGATTGATGTTTGGGCATCAGTCCGGAAAGAATAAGAGTCACAAGTATCATCTCATAAATCAGGCAAGCAATTATCATTCATGCTATTGATTTTCACTCGCTTTTCTCATCTTTCTGAACTCTGACCTGAATTCTAGACATATTCTTTGTAGGGGTTGAGTATCACAAGCTTATGGGTTTATTTTTCACCTTAGTTTCAATCCTCTAAAGAGGAGCAAGACATGTTGCTCATAAGCTTATCTGTAAGATGCTTTGATTATGAAAAGTGCCATTAGTTGCAGTATGTCACTCAAACTAGTTTTGCAGTGCTCTAAGTTGATTCAAAACGGAAGATGAATTATTATCTCACTAGTCCCACCCTTTCAACGCAAACATGCTTTATTTTCTTATCTTTTCTTACCTTCCTCCCCTCCTACATGCTCACACTTTTCACGATCACTTAAGTAACCTAGGTGGTTTTCCAGGAAGCACAGCATTAAAAAGACTAAAATAGTTCAGTAAATGCAATTGCTCGAGTCTCTTACCAATGCAGGCCATTGAATTTGTTTAATCTTTGATCCCTGAGTCTGGCTTGGGTCCTTTCTTTTTGCCCAGACCAGCTGGTACTCCACCAAGAAGGTTGCGAAATCTTCATAAACTTTAACCCATTCTCGCTTTTCCCATTCAAGGTCATCAAATTCCACATAGACCTAGGGAAATGTAAGAACAGAAAAGGATACACATTATTGCATATTCATAGCATGTGTACATCTATATACACTTTTGAAAACATGAGATTGAAAATTTAATACAAGAGTTTAATATTACCCATTTTACCGCTATGGTATTGAAATTATTCATACAGTTCCTGCACCATGGAAGGAATTTTTCCTGGCAGCATATTTGTGCTGAAGAGAGGAGAGTTACATGTGCTAAAACATTACCATTAACACTTAGTATCTTCTCTCATGACTGAAAAGTGTAACACTAGTATCATTTAAGTAATACATTAGCTATTTACAAGAGTAAATAAGTTACAGAAATATTTCCCATTGTCATATAATGTAAATGAACCAGAGAAACCCGGCATCAAGAGAAATAAAGCACCATTTGGAACAAAACCAGAAAGGACATCCTAATCCTGCAGACCCTGCTACTACAAGCAAGCCCAACACACAGCACCTCAGTTTCTTGCTGTTTCTGTCCTTCTGGAATCTCACTCCTTTGGAGGTGGGGCAGGACCAAAAACCCACCACAAATACACCATACGTTCTGTTTTCAGCCAAATTAATTTGGAGTTAGAACAACTGATCTGGTACCATCCCAGTCCTCTAGGTTATACAGTTCTCCCCAACATATTTTTAGAGAACCTCCTCTCAGCTGCATTCACCAAGCTAAGTGTGCCAGATCTTCTGTCTCCTCTTGTAAAGGCAACAGAGAACTCGGAGGCAAAAAGCTATCCAAAATCCATCTGCATTAGCAAACACAAACTTTTCTAGAACAGTTACATTTCAAAATTACAGAATTTATTTAAAGTTTAAAAAAATCATCATCGTAATTTTTCTTCTTTTCCAAATTATGAGAAAATGACATTTAAAAAAAGAAGAGCTAATGTTATAGAAAACAGTCACTGCTTGTCACACAAACTGGAAAAGGGAAGATGCTTTGCTTCCCTCCTGAATTGCAGTTCTCAGCCACACCCAAGGCAACTTCCAAAACTGAAGTTTCTCTGTCTGCTTCTGAAGAACTTAAATCACTATCACAGAAATATTCTTTGTCTTTTTAACTTTGGTTAATTTTAGGTCTGCAGCATACTTCCTTGTCTAGACTCTGTCTCACACTTTCCAAACATGTACTACATAGCCCTCCTTCTCAGCTTGACCTTCTCCCTTCCGTGGACACAACTTAAATCTGTACCAAGTTACCAAGCCTCTTCTCCAGTATCAAGTTTCATCATCCCAGTTTCCCCTCCCATAAATACTTTTTTTTTAAGTCCTATTACTCCCACTCTGTTCCTACACACCCCCTTCCTTTTCCCTTCCATCTTTAAAACATCACATTCAGATACTTATCGCAGCTACTTGCTTCTGTGGCCTCCCATTATCACACCTTCACATAAAATTTGTCAAATAAAAAGGAAGAAGGAAGTAGGTTTTTCTCCTGACAAACTATGGTCAGTCTATTCATTTATTTCACTGTTCCCCACCCCCCAACCTCCTCGAACTGCTCACTACTCTAACTCTAAGCACAGCTATCCTTCACCGTACGCCCAACTCTACCCTACACCATGCACACTAACACCCGACTGCCCCGTCATCGTGCACAATCCTTGTCACCAACATCACGTTCAACACTTAACACAGATAACTTCCCTGCACCCACTCTACCCTGACCAGCGATCATGACCAGGCAAGAAAGAAAGTGAGTAGTAAGATGATACATGAGCTAAGAGGTGGAAGGAGCAGCTGGCTGTGAATGTGATGTTGGTGACCAAACACAGCGTCTTCCATTTGGATTCACCACGTTGACATCTGGAATTTCTGCCATTTGCTGCCACTCCTTCTCCAGCATTTCAATTACCCTAGCCAACTGGAGTCTCCTCAAACCTCTGCCTCACACAACTACTCTTTTACCTTTTCCCTTTGCCCATTTCACTGACTCAAACTATCAGGAGGCTGCTGCCAGTCTTTGCAGTGGGATTAGGACCTGCCCTATAGCAACAGTTTGTATACAAAGTTATTTTCTCACTTCAGTTGTTAGTTATCACAACTACTGTCTGTTATTTTAACAAAACAAGTAGGAAACAGTAGCAAAACCTCAAAATTAAAAATTGCTAATAGTCCTGGACACTTTCCACTTAAACAGCACATTTAATTTGATTCCTGTAAATTAGTTTTGAAATACATACTAAATTTGCAGAATAATTTCTTCATCAAAATAGAGTTAACTGAACATAGTAACACTTAAAAGCACTAGCAGGAAAAGGCATTGTATCTCAAATAATCTTAGCAGCAGTATCTTGTATTTGCAGCTACTTTGAACCCTTGTCAAGAGACATTTCTGCAATTGACCAAAGACAACCTTCAATGACAGTGCAAAAAACATTGTCAAGACACCTTCGCTCCTGAGCCTTCCTCCTACAAATTTCACTCAATTATTCTGGACTGGTCAAATAATTTTACCTTAGTATCTTGAAAAACATTTTACTTCAGTAGTCCATAACAGGATGCAAGAGGTTAACCACCAGATCTCACAGAGCAGTGAATTTAAAAAAAAATAAGAGGCAAGGGGAATCAAGTTAATAAATATTTTTGAAAAACACAAGATAAGTCTACATCAGAGTTTGCAGTTTAGAAACCCCCACCCAACGTACTGCAACTTCTAGACACTAGGCAAAACTTGTGGACAACTGTGATACAATCTAGCATTTCTGCACAAGTTTTGCAGCCCGAATAAACCAAAATCCAGTGCAACGATGGTGGGAGTTATTGCTGAGCTATCTGCAGAGTCTCCTGGCACTGTATAATGAGATGTTCAAAGGAGCAGTTCCAAGAAAAGTGGAGAATGGAGCATGGCACAGAGCCAGTCTGCCATTGCCCAGAGCACCGTACTCCTTCTCTACTACGATACACACACAGGCTTACTCGGGAATTACTTCTGCCAGCCTCCACCACACTCGGGTTTCAGTGCCAACACTTATTAACTATCTGCTGGCTTTTCAGAGTTCATTTCTGAAAGGCAGAAATAACACAGATGAAACACAGAGTCTAATCCTTCATCCATTCTCTTTTTTTGCTATGAAATACTTAAATCAGGAAAATGCATTATGAATTTTTCTAAGGCAACAGTAAAGCCTCCAAAGAACACAGGCTTCCTCTATCTCTGCACACTGACCTATTGCACAGAGAAGAGCAGCATATCCCAAGACACACAATTTATGAAAGGGAGTAAGAAAGGGAGAGGAGGAGGAAAGGAAGCAATCCAGCAATCAGTGCCAACAAAATAAAACATAGAGCCAAAGTCAGACCCCCTAAAGAACACGAAGGCTGAAAATATTTAATCCTTCTTGCTTCACTGATGAAGTTCTGTACAGCAAGAAACTGCAACATTTGCCTTCCTAAGAATGAATGTTGATTTTGAGATTTTTTTTTTACAGCCAAATTTTGCTTCCTTGCCTTGTCAGCTATACCGAAGTTTCTGTTTCCAGAGTGCCTGAAGTCTTCTCACCATGTATGCATTCACTTATATGAAAAGGAGAAATTCCCATTGGGGTGATATTGTATTTATAACTGGCATTAATGTCCTAATTTTGTAATTCAGTACTATTTTCCAACAGGAAGAAGTATAAGGTTTTAGCATGCTTTTCCAAGTAAAGCAAGACAACAAATTAATTTCCAATGAAGTCAGCCAAACAACCGCAACAAAATACTGCTGTTTCAAAGCCAAAACACAATCACGGTAGAACTCTTTACATGCAGTGCTGCAATCCAGAGTTTTCCAGTCAATTCTGCTCCCACTAAATACACTTGACCGAATTCCGAAACCCTTTAAACTGTCACAACAGCAATGTTGACTTCCAGTAAATTTGACTTACAATGCTAAATAGCATAGTCCATGCTCCATACACCTTCTTGCAACTACCCAAGGGGGTGGACGCTGTGCTGTAGTAATGCACGGACTGCCCACGGGCTGCTCAGTGCTGAAGACAACTGCAGCATCAGCAAGTCAAGGGCTGAGTGCTGCCATCCAACGAGAACTGGACATGCTGGAGAGCTGGGCAAAGAGGAACCTCATCAAGTTCAGTAAGGACACGTGTCGAGTCCTGCATCTGGGGAGGACTAACACCAGGCACCAGGACAGATTAGGGGATGTCCTGCTGGAAAGCAGCCCCACGGAGAAAGACCTTGGAGTCCTAGTGGACAGTAAGTTGCCCAAGGGACAGCGATGTGCCCTTGTGGCCAAGAGGGCCAATGGCTGAGAGAAGATCTTATTAATGTGTATAAATACCTGAGGTTGGTGTCAAGAGGAAGGGGCCAGTCTCTTCCCAGGGGTGCCCAGTAATAGGACAAGGAATAATGGGTATAAGCTAGAGCACAGGAAGTTCCAGCTCACCATGAGGAGAAACTTCTTTACTGTGAGGGTGACGGAGCCCTGGCACAGGCTGCCCAGAGAGGTTGCAGACTCTCCTTCTCTGGAGACTTTCAAAACCCACCTGACGTGTTCCTGTGTGGCTGCCCTAGGGAATCCTGCGCTCTGGCAGCGGGGGTGGACTGGATGATCTCTAGAGGTCCCTTCCAAGCTCTGACATTCTGTGATTCTATGACCTCAGGTTAGGCTTGGCCTGATAAGAGCTCCAGACAATACAGCTACAAGAAACACTAAAAACTTGCATCATTTTAAGGCAAAGTTATCTCTAGGCAGAAAATAAGGAAACGAGGGCTATATGGCATTTACTTACTACGTTTCTAAACTGTTGCGCTAAAAAGATCCATAAGTGTCATCAGTATTTAAGAGAAGTCTTGTTTTCTCTCCCAAGGAAGGAATGTACAGTTTCCCCTTTATCATCTAAAGATTGTTAGCAAAATATTTATTTCTAGGTGAAAAAAACCATGAAGCAAGCTTTCTTAAGATGTTTCTAATAAGGTAAAGAAAATAATTCTACTTCTGTGCCACATCAAACAGTCTTTTATTAACACATATTTGGCTACTAACTTCAAGACGAGTCCCAGAGCACATCCTACTGGGTTTCATTCAAAACATTTTAAAATTCAGAGACAGACATAATACTACACCATGTGTGATTACAATGCATATATATTTTATAAACAATTTGTAAGAGTTGAGAAATGAAAACTCAGGAGCTCAATATTATCTGTGGAGTTCAAAAGGCTTAGTTACACAACTTAAAAAATGGACCTAAGACTCTTAGCATGTAATCAAGCACCAAAAACTAGTTCTCAGAGTCAATTTTCCATGGTCAGGTAAACACAAGAATGTTAAACTTGTATGTAATTTAGCAGAAACTTAAAAGAAAATAAGTATAAAACCCTCCATGTTTTAATGGTAATAAATAAAATCTTCTACAAGTTTGGAGGGGGTCAATGTGTTTTGCTTTGTTTTTAAAACCCAGGGTACCACCATCAAAGGAAGAAAATATTTCCTGTTTGATTCCTCCATCTTATACACAGTAACTAAGAGAATCAGAAACTACTTTACAAGATGTCAGGACAAAATCCCCAAATTAGCAAATTAAAATCCAAGTGCAAGTTAGTTCTTCCCTCTGCATACTCTTCAGTGTTAACTGCAACCTGCAAACTTTAATTCTGGGGCACATACATTTTATGAGATGTTTAGGAATGGCTTATTTTTAGCCCAGTAAAGAGGGTGCTGGAAGCTTCCTGGTTTTCAGAGAAAATCGGCCTTCAAAAAAGAAAATCCAAGGAGCCAAGTGAGCAGCCAGTGCTCCCCCCTCCTGCCCACAGAGGTGGACAGAGGCAGCAAATCCAGGCAGCCCAAACCAAAGCTGCACGGGCAGCAATGGGCAGCTGAAATGGGCAGGAAGGTTTCCGGAGGCCTGAAACCCACCCTGCCCTGAGAGCTCACTTAGCTCCGCGGGGCATTTTTAGCGTGGTATGCAGCTGAAAAAGTAAACCAAAGCACACTAACTGTGAAAAACTTCTCCATCTACTTACTGAGACAGATGCAACTGCCAAATAGCTAACTGGTATAAACTAAAGCTAGTTGTAAGCACACAGGGAACAGAGCCAACAGGAGGGGTTTTATAAAATTTAAGTCTTCCCATCCTGTTCCCAATATCCTTGCCTTTTAGGTTTTTACAGATTGATTCTTTGATGGAAATGGCATTACCCAGCAGTCAAGTCTTTCTAAATATATCTTTAACTAATCAAACGCAATCAAAGCACAATTTGCTATAAAGCAAAACAGCTTAACACAGTAAAATTATTACTGGTATACAAGTGCAACACATTTCCACATGAAAAGCGGTGAAATAGCAACCAAAGACAGCAGTAGGGGTTTTCGTTTAATAAAGGGCTTGCAAAGTTGTTCTGTGCTACCAAAATTTTCTTAATCCTTCACACTAGCATTTCATAATCACTCTACATTAAAAAGAAATCATAAAAGAATCCTCATACCCTTTCCTTTATATACTGAAATGCTACATGTTTGCAATTCACAAACATTTAAAGCAAAACAGCACAGAAGAAAAAAGGGTATTTGAAAAATATATTGGCATAAGTTCATACAGCCTATAAACACTCAAAAGAGCTAGAATAAAGGCAATAGATTGATCTTAAACTATCAGATTCTTTAGGATTAAAAGATGGGGTTTATTGCCTCCACAATAAAAAAAAAAAACAGCTAGCATTTTCAGTGCAAAAAAGACATATTTAATCCTAAGTACATAAATTTCACTCATATTTGTAGACAGACGTTGCTTTCAACAAAAGAAATACTAAATGCACCGTGTATTTTCCAGCAGGGGTGAACAGACACCCACAGAGTCACAGTAAGTCTTTAGAAGACCTATAACAGTTCTGTCAAGAATATTTTCATGTTCAATAAACAGACTTGTACAATTCTTCCACCATTTAAGGCATTTAATAGCTTATCTCAAAAATGCAAGAGCTCTGCATCTACCTCCTGAGCACCAAAAAAAAAGCTGTAGAATCGATACATGTTTTAAAGAAAAGAACGCTGAAAGCTCCCCAGAAGATGGGACAATTTAATTGTGTTGAGTAGTTTAGGCTATTTCAGCACTTAAAAGAAAAATCATGAAACTCTTTGGACAAACATTGAAATCTATACATCTGGTTTGATTATTTGTGGAGTCTGCTAGCAAGAAAAATTTCATGACAGAAAATTCAATGTTCTCGTAAATTGAAAGTCCTGCTACTTTCAGACGAGCTGCAGAAGTCAAAGTTTAAATCCCCTCTGATACACCCTACTACCATAAAACATCATACTCATTCTGAAGACTTAAATTCTCTGTTTATTCAAAGGAAAATGGGATAGGCTTATTATCCTAGAAGCAGGGAATAATGGGGGAAGTTGAAGCGTTCATTATCTGAATCATAGAATACCAGGTTGGAAGGGACCTCAAGGATCATCTAATCCAACCCTTGAAGGTAAAAAAATACAGTTTAAATGAGATGGCCCAGCACCCTGTCAAGCTGAGCTTTAAAACTGTCTAAAGCTGAGGAATCCACCACTTCTCTTGGAAGACTATTCCAATGTCTAACTGGTGAAAAATCTTCCTCTGGAGTCCTATTGGAATCTCCCTAGGAGCAACTTGTATCCATTACTCCTTGTCTTTCCCATGTGACTGCTTGTAAAAAGGGATTCTCCATCTTTTTGATAGCTCATCTGCAGGGTATTAAGTCTCTCGTCTCAGAACTGCCCAGGAATCTCCTTTTTGCTGTGTGATGTTTCTAGGTCTGTCCAAGAGGAATGGACCAACACCTATTTCTTGTAAACCACTGAAAGACCCTGCACAACAGCACTCAGCTGCAACTCCTCCGAAATACAAAGAGAGAAGTCCTCCAAAACCAGTAAATAAAATCTGCAGCCTCAAGATCATCTGCTCAAACTTTGTAAAACTACACAGAGGAGCCTGTATCCTTGTTCAAGACACACAGTGGCACACAGACTTGGCCACGCTTTAACTGCTAACATTGCTCAATACAAGAATAAACATACAGAATACAGAAGAATAAACAATACAGAAGAATAAACCCCACTTCCTCAAGAGGCTTCTGAATAAGCCGGAGATACACACTGGTTGGAAGACATGTCAAGTGTACGTCATGTGCAGGAGGGAACAGGACCAGATGTAGCAAAAAAATGCTTCAATAAGCATGAATTTCAAGGTAGCTTCGCTATGTGAAGCTTTAAAACATAAAAATCCTACAAAAAAAAACCATAAAAACCAAAACTCCTACAAATAGACGGTAGTCTCAAGACATGTTATGAGGGAATAAACACAGAAATGATCAACAGGTACAGTTTAGGGCTAATTTTGACACCTTAATTCTACATTCCCTGAAATAATTCCCTTAATACTGACAATAAAGTAGCTTTTGCAGAAAAAATGCAGAGAAAAAATGGTTGCAAAGCTGAATAAAAATACCAGTACTATCACAACACCCTGCTGCAGTCTGTAGCTTGGATTGCTAAGCAACCAGCACATCACACAGAGTATAAAGTAGGATTGCAGGGACAACAACAGAATAAAAAAGCATCCTACTTGGATGCCCTCATTTCACCTTTGAAAAATGAAGAAGAACATCTAAAACATGCATTTGTCTTTCATCCCTCAATTTAAAACGCACATTCTAAACAGAAAGCTGAGAACATCAAATTGCAGGAAAAAACTCAACATATTTATTGCATGCAATTTAGAGTTTTAAATGAGCTTCTCAAAAAAGACCTGTCCCTGATAAAAAGATAATCCACAAGAGTACCAAATTTTATTTTAAAAGCTATTTGAATGACTTATATATATCAAATATTTGGCATACTATTTTGCAAACCCTTTTCCAAATTCCGATCCAGTAATTCAGTATATATACTCATCCAAAATGAGAAACAGAAGTGACTTGCAATTTTAAGAAAACAAACTACTAAAATATACACATTACACAAGAACTTCCTGGTCCTTCATGCTTGAAAAAAAAAAAAAATTCTTTCTAATTCTCTTCACCAATACACAACATATGAAACTTCTCTTGCTATATCTAAATTTCTAAATGTTAACTTGTAAAATGTAATTAATAAACATACACACTATAGAGAGCATACAAATTCAATTTAAAAATAGAGGGTATTTTGTGTTCAAAACAGATATTTGTTATTTTAGATAAGGTGAAGAAAAAAAACATTCAAATTTAACTATTTAGCTATTTAAATGGCTAGTTAAAAGCAATTCATGCGCATATACACACATCTTTAATATCACACTAAAAAGACCAATACTTGTAATCTAATAAGGAATCGTTACTGCTAAGTCTCAATTAAAAGAAAAAGATTATGCTGTTTTTAAGCTCCCTGTATTTCATATTTGAAGATCTGACTAAAATATAACTGAATAGCGATAAGTCCATTTAAAATTATTAATTGCTAAATGTCAATTGCTGTCAGACAATTTTTGCAGTGCAGTGGCTTGTTAACGAAGGTAAGGTTTGCCCAGGAGTTTGCCAGCAGACAAAAAGCACTACAGGAGGCTGAAGTAAAGGCTGTGATTACAGGAACAGGTTACTTCCTGGGTAGAATACATGACTCCTTATTGTTCCCCATCCTCACAATACAGATGAGCTATAAACAGAAATCTACCTTTCCTGAGGCAGGAAACTTCCCAAATCACCTGGCTGCACCCCTAGCTGACAAGGTATGGTTGTGAAGCCACTCGCGGGGAATTTATTAGTATCTATCCAGACCAAGGTTCAACCTGTTTCACTGTATGGGAAGTGATGTCCTGCTAAAACCACAGTGCAGAGGCTGAATAAACACCGTACTTGTCCACAGTAAATCTCTTTTTTTTTTTTTTTGTACCAGGGACATTTTCTC
>NW_009706420.1:8042-38257 GCF_000703405.1 Apaloderma vittatum | reverse complement strand
ACACAACCTCACACAATTACTGCTGGTTTTTTGACAGTTTACAGGAATTAAGAGAACTATGGAAAAATATTAGAAGAGTAATCAGAAAAGCAAGAGAAAAGTTCATCTACCAAAATGAGACAGTATATTGTACTTTTTTATTAAGGTATACTGTATTTTATTGCAATAATATTTTTATTTATTATATTTATTATCAGTTACAAAATCGTAATTTTCTGTGTTCTGATGACAACGTAGTATTTGCTCTCGTAACTAAGATTATTAACCTTAACCAACAAGCCAAGGAAATCTCACCAAGTAGATTTACAAAATTGTCAAAAGCATCTAGGCAGGAATTGCAAAAGGTAAAAGATATTTAGCTACTTCATTGATTACCCATTAAAATGTTTGACGATATTTTTCAGATGGTTTTTCCTCCACAAGAGGAACATATTTGAGTATGGAAGTTAGTATACCGTATCAGTTATTTCACCTTGTATCAGAGAAGAACAGTTTACTGTCTTAGTAAAAGCTTGCTGTCCTCTTTCCTCCACTTAATACACCATATTTATAGCCACAGTCTGCAAACTGTTTCTCCTAGTCCTGCCTAGATTACCTCTAAGGGGTATAATACAGACAGATCCAATCCTGTTCAGTGATTTTACTTTTCAGCTCAGTCTCTTCTCAAAGGCTGCACTTTCTGAAGTTAACAAAACACTTCTGCAGACAATGTCTGCCACTAGAAATGATAACACCCGCTGTTTACAGTTACTGCCAAGGGATTGGGATGCAGAAAGGCTCTCGCTGATACTTACTCTTGCAGCAACCAAGGCCACTGCTGGCTCTTGTGTGCCATGCTGGGGGTGTCGAGTAGTAAGAGGGGTCACAAGGAAGTAAAAGTTGCATCTCTGGTGAGTTAGACAGGACAGGTGACCAACAAGAGTATTCCAGTCCATATATGTCATATTTGGTATAAAGCTGAAGGATTACAGGAGTTAAGGCTCCTCTTCAACAGCCAGTGTCTGAGGAGGACTCTGATCTTCTGCCTTTGAATGCAATCTTGAGTTCCCAAATCCAGCTCCTCTATCTGGTTCCCCTCTGCTGCCCTGGTGCCGTCTGCTCTGCAGTATCCATGGGGACTGATATCGAGGGCGAGCAGGAGCTGGGTTTGATACACATCTTTGTATGTATGCAGTTATTCCCTTATCAGTACTATTGTTTTATTAAAGCTGTTTTAACTTTCTTTTCCAATCCAATCTCTGTCTTATTTCCCTTTACCATCAGGTAGGGACAGGGGTTGGAGAGCATCTGTCAGTGTTTAGTGGCCAGCCCAGCCCTAACGCTTGACAACTATGAGCAAATAAGTAATTCAGCAATAGTCTTTTCCATTTCACAGTCTTAGGGAGATGTTCTACATCAGAATAAAGACTTATTAGTAATGTGTACAGACATTGTGGTCCCAACTTGAGCAAATACTTATCTTTTGTCAACTTATTTCAAAAGTTTTCCAACAGTCGTTCATTTAAAAAAAACAAAATCAAAAAACCTCAGACATCGATACTGAATTGGGAGTTTCTGCACACAGTTCACAAGAGCAAGCAGGGTACAATCTCTGTGCTTTAGCACCCACGCTTCAGAACAGGAATACAATGACTTCAACCCCGTGTTGCCTGTTTTAACCACAAATTCTTCAAGAACTGAGATTACATGTTTGCATAATACTAAATGTAATGGAGACCTAATGTCAGCGGATTTTCAGATGTAACTGAGGCATTACAATACAAACCACACTGGATCACAGAAATACAAAGACAACCGGCTGCTCTGAACAACTGCCCACTTGGTTGTAGTTGCTGCTGTTAAGGCTACAGCATGGGAAGGAGCACTTCAGATAAACAGAATTATTGATGCATAAAAGTTTCAGGAATATAGGAGTGGAAAGCTCTTAAGGTTATACAAAACATTCATGATACCTGCATAAAAACTCTCTCAACATATTTACCTATTGTTGCTTTGCAGAAGATACTTTTACTCTCTAATATGTTTTTTTGTCCTGCAACAAAATTTCTCAAGTGTATAAGGAAGGTTGTTCAACCTTTTCTATCCCAAGTATTAACTAATTTATTTCACTATCACAATTCTCCAAACTACAGAGAAATGTTTTCGGTTTTTAACTTAATTGCATAAGTATTTTTTTTTTAAAAAAAAAAATCTTACAGCATACATTTTTAAAATTATTTACTAGAAATTGTCCTAGAAATCTCCAATGTACAACTAAAAAAAAAAGTAAAGGCAACATAATTCTATGCATTTTCTGCTGTCCTAGTAATAAGTAATTTTTGGAAAGATCTTTCTAAGGAAGAAAAATAGATGTATTGACAATACCAATAGAACTATAGATCCAACAAATAATATAATCAATCCCTTAATGCTTAACCCTAGAAGCAAAGACGTAAGAACAAAACACTGGCAAGGAATATACATCAAAAAGCTGCCCAATGAACTGAACAACTAACCTTAATTACTGTATTAGCTATCTCTGGGTAACTTAGTAGTGAAAAAATTCAGACAGACACCCCCTGTAACAACAGCAAAGGTAGTTATTTTTGAATAAATGGCATTTTAACAGTGATGACAATGACAAATGGAAAGAAAGTTTATTTACACACAATGATTTTATGCATAAACAACTTCCCTCAAATTTTTAGCACTCCTTCTGCATTTGCAAGCTTATTTTTGGAGAAGCTCCTTGTAATTCCAATAATTACTTAAACTTAAATTTTAATCAAAATATTTAAAGCCTGATACATTTTAAATTATTTTTTGTAACAAATGTTAGCACACCTCATCTACTCCAAGTTTTCCAAACGAGGAAAAAAATCTTGAAAACAAACAAAAAGCCAAGGAACTGCAACAGATTGGGCACTCACTGTTAAGATTATACAGTACACAGACAAGACTTCTGGAAAAAAATCAAGTAACTAAGCAGGGTCCTTATGACCTCCAGAGGTAACTCAAGCAACCACAGCCTTCCCTGAGTGCACCTGCATGACAATTCTATTGTATTATGATAAATCAGTGCAAAAGAAGATAGAATATAGTTGTACCATACTTGTTCCCATTCCTCTTGCGAATGAGCGATAAAATTACTGTTCAAGGGACACAAGCATTCCCTTCAGGAAAATGAGCACACTGTAAGCAGTTATTTTTGACTGGAGGAATCACCACTGCAGATGGTTTAAGGCAACTGAAGTATTCATCGATAACAATAAAGAAGTGAATTTGGCTGCAGAACATACCAGGGAATTAGAGCTAAGGTTTCTACCTTGCTTCACCAAATGCCTTCTGCTTCACTGTACAGACTACTTAAAATTTGGACATTATTTCTAATAATTAGTCTCACTTCCTAGTCAATTGTATGTCTAACATACCTTGGTGCTGCAGTAAATGTACTGTGAATGAGAAAGGAACAACTCTTACTCATGCGAAACTTCGCTTCTAAGACAAAACTTCAAGACAAAGATGCCTCTATTCTACTGCGAACAAACAAGTAACATTGCTATAAATTAAAATAATATGCAATAAATACTTTGAAAGCAATGCTTATTATTGGCTTTCTCACAGCTTTTGATACATTTATTTCACTGTGATTCAAGTATCTTGCACACTGTAATCTATAAACAGTATTAAGCATAGCTAATGTCTGCAATCATGCAACTGCAACATACTTTGAATAGATAATAGTTCTCAACACTGCAGAGAAATGCATATACCAGTATTTTTTATTCAGTGTATGAAAACTAACTGCATGGAGGGAAAGAAGAAAACAAACATGTTTTTCTCCCATGGATTTCACTTCCCACAAAATCAGTAAAGCCAAGATATTTTATTCCCCAGCCACTGCACAGAAAAAAAAAGAAAGGGTGGAATACCACAGCTAAAGCCCATGATGGAGTCTCTCTCTTAGGATGGGAAGGAAGAGATCATTGATGAACTAGACAAAAACAAACATCTAACCCACTCAGGGAATCGGTAAGAGTTGCTACCATTTCCCATTACCTCATGTTTAGATGAAGAGATGCAGGCTGAATAAATAAGACTCTGAAATAACATTAAATGCACTACACACAGGCAAGGAGAATTTTGCTAGTTTTGGTCATAAGAAAGAATCAGAGTATTGCATATATCCAAAAAAACGTAACATGATTCGGTACAAACATTATTAGATACCAAGCAACTGGTAAAACACAAACAAACAACAAAAAACACACCCATACCTGACAAGTTCCATAGCACTGGAAAAATTAAGTCTTCTTAAGTACTAAGAGCAAAGGGCAAAGATCTCTAGGCTTTCTAATGTGTGTGGATTCTCTAACCATCACATCCCTTCCTTTCTAACTTTGATTTAAAAAAACCAACCAACCAACAACAACAAAAAACAACACACCATATATTCACAGGAGTCCACAATGGCTGGACTGATTGTTCAGTTAAGACTATCTCCTGCTTTTAGTATAGGCTCATTTCTTAACACATTTTCTACACCCAAGATGTTAATAAAAATAAATAAATCCCACTCCCCCCAAAAGTGCACAAGTATGCAAAATATCTAACACCAAGAGAAGATCAATACTTTTACAAACATTTTATTTTAAAATTTAAAAGCAGAAATAGGCAACTTAGTCATTCTATTTTTTCATATTAAACCTCTAATCCTTTAAGTAATTTTTCTTCCCACATGCAACACACTGAAAAACAATTGTAGAGCTCTGAGGAAAGCCAGCACCTGCAGGAAAGGGTTTAATCTGGCAACTGCTGGTGTTGTTGAGTTACTCATCACATAAATCTCTCACTAAGTCCCACCTCTTTCCTGTAGTTCTAAAGGTTGGAGTTTGAGAAAACAGACCTTGTTTCATGCTAAACTCCCACTACTAAGCAGCTGAATCTCCTATATTACTTAGGATACTGTTCGTGAGAGCAGACTTCACATGGAGTCATGCAACATCCTGTTCCAAGCCAAAAGCTCCAGATGGGATACATTTCACTGCTGCCTCCCCCTCCCCAGCCCATTTAAGCTTGTTCTTTTTTCTTTGAAAGCATTAATCCCAAATTGATACTATAACAGCATGCTAAAACTGACCTTTTAAGAAAAATACAGACAAATTGAAACTTACTTAAAATCTAAATGTCTTCACATAAAACAAGACCACCACCTGAAACACTTACATTCTCAAAATATTTGTATTAGCTAACCAATTAGCAAAACTACATATGTAAGAAAATAAAATACTTGATGCAGCGCTGCACTGCAGGAAAACCTGCCTTTTTTCAGAAAGTTTACTAATCATTTAAAAGCTTAACACTGTCACGCACATTACTAATCTAATGAAAGTTCTCATCGACATAACAAGGAAAAAACTGTCTAGTCTGCTGAACATTCTGAATGCTGGCAATTTCTCAAACATCTGCTAAAGGTCAGATTTCCACTGCATGGAACCAATCAATGAAGCTACACAACACTCCCAGCGCCATTGGAAGTGCCAAACAAAGACCACTGTTTTACATAAGCAAAGAAACTCAGCCTGAAATCTCGCAAACACTACCAGCAAAGTCTTCCGCTCCCATCGCCACATCGTACTCCTCTACCTTGCAACGGCTGTTAAGATTTATTCTAGTTTTGCTTTTTACAGCTGAAACCAAATTACTTAATGCTAACTCATTTCTCCACATTGTTAGTGTGCAGCAAATATCACATACAGAAAAATGTTACAGAAGGGAAAAAAATGCATTTCTAGATTTAAACAAACAAGAGCTTTATTTAAATGCTAATCATCATAAAGACAAAGTTTCTGAAAATTGAATATTCAGTTTTGATGCCTTTGTTTCAATTTAGTGACTTCAAAAAAATCCAACCCTCCTGAGCTCTAAAAAACAGATCTTCGAGTTAAAAAAACAGCCCAAAGGCAAAATTCTGCCCTAAAATCCTTACTAAGCAACCTCAGAAATATAATCCTAATATACTAACAGATTAAGAAATTGCTGGCTCCTGCTAGAAACAACATGCTCCATATTTCAACAGCTTATCACACACTGCAAAAACAGCGCTTCAGCAAGAGCCTACACAGAAGAAATAAGTGATCGATTCCAATGCTGCCGAAAAGCTGAGCTGCTTCTATTTTTACAGATAAAACATTATTTTATATATGGATAATCTGGTATTGATTTACAAGAAAAGCCTTCTGCACACAGAAGGGGCAATAACAAAGCAATCTGATAGAATCTGGGGAATTATTGGTGGTGGTTTTTTAATTGTGTGTCACTAAGTGATCTTCAAACTACAATTTTAGGCTTGTTTTATAATTTTTTGTTGTTACTAGAGAAAATAACTAGAAAACTAATTTTCACCACATTCAGAGCCAACATGGATAAGAACGGAAGCATAAGTCGGAAGACTTTCCAATTAATTCAGCAGAAGTACTCTCCTGCATTCCTTCTAACTCAAGAGCTGATAAAGCAACAGCATGGTCGCAAGGCACCAGTAAAACAATACAATATCCAATTCTAAAAATACAGTTATTACTAGGAAATCAAATTGCCATACAGTTGACAGCTTTGTGCCATAGCCACTGCTGTGCACTGCTGCACTCCTAGCCCTGTGACACTCAGTTTTCCTCCCAGCCCTCAGTCCTCTGTGCCACAGCTGGGACAGGGCTACCAGCCTCTCAACTCCAGTGCCCACAGAGAACCACACTCCACTGACAAATCAGACCAGAACTACCATGCCAGAAATCAGGACTATCCACAGGTCAGAGAAGGTATTAACTTGTGTGAAGGGAGAGAATTGTATAGCAGTCTCGTACAATGGAAAAGGAGGACCAGGAGTAAAGAGAAAAGGGAGGCACAGGAGAAGGGACCCGCACTCCCCCAGCAAGATCGCCACTGGAAAGCGGTGTTTGATGACAGCAACGGCAAAACAAGAGCACAGGCCACTTCTACAAATATCTATCAAAAACTTTTAATGGCATGATAAAACTTGGTATTACCTGGGACACAAAAAGGAAGTTCATAGAATGTGTTGGGCTGGAAGAGACATTTAAAGGCCATCTAGTCCAACTCCCCTGTAGCAAGCAGGGACATCTTTACATCAGGTTGCTCAGAGCCCCATCAAGCTCGACCCTGAATGGCTCCAGGGATGGCGTCTCTACCACCTCTCTGGGCAAACTGTGCCAGTGTTTCACTGCCCTCATTGGAAAGAAATTCTTCCCAATGTCTAATCTAAATCCAATCCACTCCAGTTTAAAACCACTGCCCCTCATCCTATCACCACGTGCCCTTGTAAATAGTCTCTCCCCAGCTTTCCTGTAGCCCCTTTCAGACACTGGAAGGCTGCTCTAAGGTCTCCCCAGAGCCTTCTCTTCTCCAGGCTGAGTAACTCCCAACTTTCTCAGCCTGTCTTCACAGAAGAAGTGCTCCAACAGGTCCACATTCCTCTTGTGCTGAGGACTCCAGAGCCAGACACAGTACTCCAGGTGAGGTCTCACCAGAGCAGAGTGGTAGAATCGCCACTCTAGATCTGCTGGCCATACTTCTTTTGCTGCAGCCCAGGATGCAATTGGTCTTCTGGGCTGTGAGCACACATTGTTGGCTCATTTCCAACTTTTCATCCATCAGCACTACCAAGTCCTTTTCTGCAGGGCTGCTCGCTATCACAAC
Source organism: Apaloderma vittatum (assembly GCF_000703405.1). NCBI lineage: Eukaryota > Metazoa > Chordata > Aves > Trogoniformes > Trogonidae > Apaloderma > Apaloderma vittatum. The sequence continues at coordinate 30,565 of NW_009706420.1, read as the reverse complement.
ATCCCCCAGCCTGTGTTGATAACGGCATTGCCCTGATCAAGATCTAGGACCTTGCACTTGGCCTTGTTGAACCTCATGAGATTCAAATGAGCCCACTTCTCCAACTTGCCCATGTCCCTCTGGATGACAATCCATTGCTCTGGCATATCGACCGCACCACTCAGCTTGGCACCATCTGCAAGCTTGCTGAGGGTGCACTCAATCCACTGTCTATATCATTGATGAAGACATTAAACAGCACTGGTCCCAGCATGGACCCCTGACAGACACCACTGGACACCCATCTCCATCTGAGCACTGAGCCACTGACCACCACGGTGCTACCGTATCAAAGGCCTTGCCAAAGTCCAAACAGATGACATCTGCTGCTCTTCCCCTGTCCACTGACATAGTCAATCCATCGTAGAAAGCTGCTAGGCTGGTCAGGCAGGACCTGTCCTTGGTAAAGCCATGCTGGCTGTCTTGAATCACCTCCCTGTCCTCCATGTGCCTTAGCAGAGCTTCTAGGACGATGTGTTCCATGATCTTTGCAGGCACCGAGGTGAGGCTGACTGGCTGGTAGCTCCAGGGTTCCTCCTTCCTATCCTTTTTAAAACCGGGTGTTGTTTCCCCTTCTTCCAGTCCTCAGAGACCGTAACTACCCAACTGCCAAGTTTCTGAAACTGAATTTAAATATGTCTCTCAAAGAAAAGACTCTTCAAAACTTTCTTACTGTATTAAAGTTGAATAGAACTGAGGTTGTTTATCTTGGAGAAAGGGAAGCTGAGGGGAGACCTTACTGCTCTCTGCAGCTGCCTTAAAGGAGGTTGCAGAGACATGGAGATCAGTCTTTTCAAACAAGTAACAAACAATAGAACAAGAGGAAATGGCCTCAAAAGCTGCACCAAGGGAGGTTTAGGTTAGATATTAGGAAGTATTTCTTTACTGAAAGACAGCAGAACACATTGCCCAGGGCAGCGGTGGAGTTCCCATCCCTGGAGGTATTTAAGAGTCATGCACAGTGCTAAGGGATATGGTTTAGTTGAGGACTTGGCAGTGTTAATGATTGGACTCAATGATCTAAAGGTCTTTTTCCAATCTAGGCGATTCTGTGAGACTATGGGATATTTCAAGGAGACAGTTATTTCTCCATATTAGTTCTACTTACTTTTTTTTAAAAAAAAATAAAAATTGTTCCTCCCTTACCTAGCTTTAAGTGTGTGGGCTGATCCCAATTTTGCGAGACACTTAAGGGTACAGAGTTTTCACACACTTAAACTAGAAGGCAGACCCAGAAAGGCTTATCAGTAGTATCCAGCTGTCTTCTAACTTTCAATCATTCAAACATCTCTCCATTCAAGAAAAGCCAAGAAAATGAACAAATATCTGTATGAGATACTTCAGAGAAGACTTCGATGACTAGCAAAACTTTCTAAAATGCTTTATGTTTCTTCTAGCAGGTTTGTAGAACTTGACATTACAAAGGTGTTTCTTCAAAGTATGTTTAGAAGCAGCATACCGTGCATAAGGGAAGAAGCATAAAAACATACACTTCAATGGCAACTCCGTGTAAGGATCATAGATTAGTAATATCCTACAACTGTGGTGAATTTGAGTGCTTTCATACACAAACATTACCAATTAGATTAACATATTTGAGTACAGTATTTATTTAAACAAATACCATGCTCAAGAAGCAGTCTGACCAGATGGGAATACAGAATATATGAGCCCAAATTACTTAAATTAGATCACATCTCCATACACATGTGTGGGAGAGTACTGGCCTGGCATTCCTATTACACTTTTTCAGAAGGGAGGACAAAGGCGTGCTTAACTGTCTCTCAGCAGTGAAATAGAGTGTATTTAAGATCAGGTCATATTTATTGATGTATTCCTCTCACTATTCTACCTCATAAATGGTGGTGGTGAGCTAAATCTCTGTTTTTCTCCCCAAGTGGCTCTGGTTCTTTATCCATCATCTTAAACTGTAGATTACCCTCCCTATCCTTAATCTCAACCCTTGGGCATTTTTAGTTGAATTTTCTCCTCCAGCATCCCTGTGGAAATGGGAGTGGGGGGAGGAGTGAGCTGGAGACCATGTGGTTTGGGGTTTTTTTGTTCCTGGCTCGGGCAGTCGGCTCTGAACCACTATGCCCCACAAAGCAGTAAACTAAGACAGCAAGTGCCTGTAATGCCCGATAACCGTGAACTGCACACACAGAGTACACCTACACTATTACTGATATAGTGTACAGTGTGGATATTAAACAACAAATGAGGAGGAGATATGTTAGAACTGAGCTAGAAGATCTGTAAAGATCAGTTTTATGAGCACAGGCCAACTGCCAAAGCATTTACTTTGAACTTCATGCTACTGTAGCGATGACAGCTTAAACCCAGCTCAAGTACATCTGCTCCACGCTGCAGGGCACATCCAGAGCAACTTGCTCTGCTTTACTCTCCAGTGGGGGCCACTCACGTTGCTTATTGGGAATCCACTGTGAAGCAAATTCTTGAAGTCATCAGTAACAACCCCCAGTAACACACCTGAGTCACAATGTCACCTTGTACTAGTGAGTCAACTGTGCTAGAGAAATCACAAATTTATTCATTAAGCAGAAGGGAGGAAAAAAAGCTGCTTCCAAAAGAGCTATACAGTGAATTATTAACCCAAAAAAAGCACAAGTAGGTCACCATTAGATAGGCACTATCCTAGCTTCAAATAGCTAGGAAAAAGTTCAGTACTTAAACCTAAGATTTAAACTTATAGTCATGCATAATTAGAGTTAGCCCCTACAGAATTACAGCACTTATTCTGTACTGTGGATATTTTATTTTTAAAGAACTCTCAAAAGTTCGCTAGTTCAGAGGATGTAAAGTGTTCTTTAAATATGTGCTACCAGAATTGCTCCCATATTCTTGTATATTTAAGATTAATATCTTACAGTGTATTTAGTGAAATGGAGAAGCTATGAGAAGAAATTTAGATTTAGCAGCAATCTTCTCTCATGTCTCTTCAGAGAATCAAAAATAATGTTCTCCAGAGCACCTCTGAAAGCCACTGGGGGTTTTTCACAACAGTTGTCATTTATTTACACTCTGAGAAGTACAGATGCCATAGACTGCCTCTCAAAGAATAACCGTTACCTCGCTTTCATCCTTTCTCACAGTCGTCATCTACATCCCAACAGATAGGCAGCCACTTGGTCCCCTAGGGGCAACTGGCTTCATTCCCAGCAGCAAAAACAGAAGGCAGGTAGTGGGCATCTTTGTTCAGGCAGTTGTGGTTTCAATCAGATTGAAGGCACAATGGAGGGAGACACGCTTTTAGGTTCCTTTCCCTAAAAACGAATCTCAGTCTTAAACATCCTCAAACCTGCTGCATTTGAATTGGCCAACGGGATGGATACATGGAAGGAGGAAATAGATACGTATTTGAAGCATGAAAAAAAAGGAAATGAGAAAATTCAAGAGTTCATAAAACTTCAAGAACGAAAAATGCATAAAACATTATGACATGCCAGTCAATCCGACCCTCTGAATTGTTCAAAGTCTACAACAGAAATTCACTCCATGGTAATTTTCTTTTGTATGAACTGGGTAAGAATATTGCCTACACAGCATGTAAAAGACAAGTCAAGCCACAGAAATTGTCAGAAGAGCACTACATAAAGGCAGAATCAAGTCACTAATTTAAAATCAAAGAAAGCATTTTACTGGGGACAGACAGGACATGGACAAGACAGACTTACAAAACCATCTTTATAAGTTTAAAATATGTTATTAATTACGCTTACAGTAACTGACCACAAATAATGGTAAATTCAGGTTTTAACAGCAGACACTGCCAATTAGATTTTCCTTGAGATTTTCTGTTAAAAATTGCTGTGCCCTAGTCTGTTTAAAATATTATTACGATGCTTATGGTTTTACTACTCGTTATTTGGGTGATGATTACATTCTTTCCCCATCCTAAATTACCAATCAAATTCTCTATCTTAAACTTAGCAGTCCTTAAGATTGTACTGCAATGCAGTGAAGCTACAAAGTGTGGTTAGTAGGATTATTTGGCTAAATGGATAGCATTACCATTTCCTGACATTTTAGTGCTTTATTTTGCAGTCTTCATCTTTAATTATATTTTGCAATGGAATAACAAAGAATACAAAACAATATGAAATTACATAAATGATACTCTTAACTAGAGCTGCCAAGATGCTTTTACCTCAGAGATGCCTGCAGGGTTTTTTTCACTTTAACTTTGTAACTTTCCCAGTATTTTCAGCAGCATGCTAGGCAACCAACTAATTCCATAGGATTTGTTTCATGAAGTATTCTTGCATGCAGCACCTGCAATATTTCCTCCTCTTCCCACTTGAAACTACATGAATACTCAGTTATAAGAAAGTTTAATTGAAGTATCAAAAATAAATCATTTTAGAAAGCAGAATTACACTCTAATCCATGAATGCAGAAACAGATTTCTAGCTAAACTGTCAGCAACGGTGTTAGTCTGCAAAGTTAATCAAGCATGTCACATAACATAACTATTAGACCAATTTACTTCCAAAGGAAAAAAAAAATAAAACCAGCCACAAACAGAATGGGAGATAAGAAAAAAAAAAATAAATCAAAGCCCCCAAACTACCAAGGGAACTAAGTAAAAGTCACATTGCATATCCAACAGCCAGGAAGAATCCAGAAAGCAGAACATGTGTTTGCACTGTTAATTAAAACAGGGACAGCCAAACCTGCCATCATATGGTGCCTCTTATTTCACTGGAGATACATGTAGCATCTGCTCATGCAGATCAAGAAATTACCACCTAGTACAGTACACACGGCACAAAGAATATATTCCTGTAACAGATGCACAAATGCAACAAACCCGTGAAATGCAAGAGTGTTTTACCATGCCCAAGCTCACAAATGCCAGAGCTCATCATTGCTCTGGCAGCATCACCTGACCAATAATTCACGGACCCTGCAGAGCTAATTAATACCTCATGCAGGTGTCACGTTACCGACTTCTGAGAGGTTGAACATAGAGCCCACCTTCCAGCAATGGCTAGTGTATAACTGAAGAAAGTTACCTTTAAGACACTCCTTGAATGAGTATAATTGTTAATATTCATTAGACCCAATTATACTCACAACCTGTTGGTGACCAACTCTGAGAATTAGAGATCGCCCCCTTGGAACACAAATGGCTGAAGGGACTTACCAGTATCAAATCCAGACTCTCACAGACTAATAAAGCAAAATTCCAGATGGCAAGAGCTACCTACTTTTACAGCTATACACATCCTTCCATTCCAGCACTTCATCACTAGAAAATGCAGGGGAAACACTCTCAAGTCCCAAGACAACCTATTTTGTGGTTGTCTGGGGGTTTTTTCTTCCCTTTTTTTTTTTTAAAGTATGTAGAAGTTCTTGATTCACTGCTGTTCATCCCATAGCTGTGAAGCATCTCACCACTTTTAGTGCTGTCACCGTTCCCTTATTCTAGAAACAGAAGCATATTCAGGACTGCCTGACAGACAGGCAAGAGTACTGCAGTTATCAAATCTGACAAGAACGCTCACTTGATTCTTACCTCCCAGAACTAGCACCTTACTATAGATTTTACTAAATATCCAGGCATCATCCAATTATTTCTCAGAGTAGTATCACATAAACCTAAAAACTCTAAAACACAAACTTTTTAATTCATCTATTAGCTGGCCTGCCAGTAGAATTTCACAGAAGAAACAAGCTAGGACAAAACAGCACCATATAGCCAAGTAAGTCTGTATGTATGGGGGGAAAAAGAAATAAGAAGCAGTAAAACCAAGAATTATTACATTCAGACTTTTTCTAAGGAGCTTTACTCTGAGGTTTCAAAGTCTACACTCCCAAATTTTTAGCATTCAACACTTCACAGAAGTAAAGGCTTGGATGAAAATACTAAGGTATACCCTACACAAGAATGAATGCCACCTTGGCAGGTTTGCCATGCTTGCATTTGTGCATCTGTGAAGCACAAAAAGCAGTAGGGACATATTCCAAGCCATTAGTTCTTACAGAAATCCAGTGAAATATTTCACTTTTCCTTTCACCTGCAAGAGAAAGCATCAAAGACTTAACAAAACCAATACTCTATATAAGGCAGGCTGTGCTCATTTAACAATTGTTTAGTCTTTTGTTTCAGTTTATGATGCTATAATTTGAAAGGTGATTTAGTCATCACCTGACAGCTGAGACTTCATAAAGGATTAACAGATTTTGCCAAGACTGCAGTTCTGATTTTTTCTTACATAGCTTGAAATCTCTCTCATGATACTTCAACAGTAAAACCTGGGTTTCTATTACATTTTCATGCCAGTATAAAGAAAATTCATGGTAGCGCAGTTTTGAACCATATTACTTGCATGTAGGTTCTAAAAATAAATTCTCAGTTACATTCTCCACATCACATACACTGCTTTAGATCTTGCTTCATTGTTAGTACTGATTAAACTGAAAAAGAGCTGTCTCTAGTTATCACAGTTTTATGCACCATACATCTCACTGAGAATGGTCAAGAGATTCAAATATCAGTGAGAGGGGAGAGACAAGACAAAAGGATGGAAACGATTAAGCTCCCCCACAACTGTCCTTATTTTCTTTGCATCTGTCCTAACAACAGGCTGGAAGAAAAAAACAAACAAACAAAAAAACCCCAACACAAAATAAATGTAAGGAGACAAACTGCTGGAGAGCTTTACCCTTGAAGGACATAGCGAGATGTGCCCACCAGTAGAGTCCTCCAAAACTGCCAATAAGAGAAGCTGGTTGAGCTGAAGGAGAAGGGGCAAAGTGAGCCTAAATCTTAAAGAAAAGAGGAAATTCTTACCTAGCAAGACAGATGTGCATAGCAAATGAGGTTCTTCAGGTAGGTATGTTTTTTCCTTTTCAATGAAGTCTAGAAATTTACCCAAATTTCTAGTTTAGTCAGAGAGATGGAGTGGTTGTTAATCAAGTTACTAGACCTAAAGCAGCACATCAGACTAAGCACTTTTAGATATTCAGTATTCACTACACTAAGCAGTCTTTACTTCAAACCATGCTACTACAGATTGAAAGTTTGTAAAAACTGATAAAGAGAAAAGTAGAAAATCTCAGTATAATGTGTCTAAATCATTTCTTTTACCATATAATCATTTTCCAGGACAGTGTATCTACCACCTAGTAACTGCCTCCCACCTACGTTAACATTCACAGAACAGGAAAGAACAGAGTTTCTCTGCATTCTTGACAACTCTTGCCCAGACACCCAAATATTTTCAGAGAGCAAACCTTTAAACTTATGTTTCTGCCAGCTGGAGAGCAAAAAAAAAAAGCCCAACACCTTTCATTCTCGTGAAGAGTGCGTATGTGGTTCATATAATTAATCACTTTAAGAGGGATGTCTTAAGCAGCAATAACACAAGAAAACACGTTGGAAAAACAGAAGCAGAAGCTCCTGAGTGGGTGATTATACTTGGCAGGAGAGGCACAAACCCACTTCAAATGCTCTTCTTCAAGACATAATCAAACCACTGTAGAATATCAAAACCTATACATAGGCACACACACAAGCAGTATTTAGAGCACCTTTCCCAATCTCCCACAGGTTCCTTTAACAAGTAAAATTCAAGTATGATGTTTCAATGGGGCAAAATGGCTTGTGAGCCAACAGCCATGGTGATCCCACCCTAGAATGTGAGCCACACATCAGTGCTTAGGACAGACAGCATGTTGAGCTGACAGCAGCTGAGGATCACCTGGAATCACCAGCCCGTGTACTGCACTGTCACCAACACGGAGATAGAGAGTACAAGGCATTTTTGAAGTGGTCACAGTCAGTTGTTCTGACATACAGCCAAGGAAAAATATGGGGCACAATGAAAGTAATGATTTTAAAACTCACTCAAAAAATCCCACAACCAAACATAAAAAATATGGTAGAATAAAACTTCAATTTCTGCAGCTAGAGTGTCTTTTACAGGCTTTCAGAAAAAAAAGACATCTTGTAGCATTTAAAACACATTGCCTCTTGCCAAAAACATCAAACAGCTCGCTGCTACCATGCCACCTCACATATGCACACACACAAGTCACTTCCCTTTTCAGACACAGCAATCTAAAACATTTTTGAAATGGGTTAGGATGTTGTCTAAGCCAGAAACTCAGGAGGTAAGAAAAAACAGCAAGCCTGGTAAAAGCCTGGCAAGCTTCCTTCTGAAAAGACTAGGAGTTCTTTACCTAGGAATACCGTACCTTGCCCAGAAGCACTAGATCCAAAAACACTGCAGTCGCTTGTTGGTTCATCTGTGCAGAGAGATATTTTCATACATCTAGCAAGTCAGGACTCACAGAGTAATTTAGCCCTTTTGTGAGACTGCCAAAATGGCAAGAGACAGACATCAGATTTCTTCCAATATTTAAATGGGTCAGGTAGAAACCACCGATCAACTTTCTCCCAGAGAACAAAAAGATCACAGAATTGCCCTTATTGGAAAAGGCCTTTAAGATCCTAGAGTCCAATCATTAACGTAACACCAACAAGTCCTTGATTAAACCATATCCCTAAGCACTCTGTCTCCATGACTCTTAAATGCTTCTAGCGATGGGCAATCTGTCACTGCCCTGGGCAACCCGTTCCAAGGCCTGGTAATCCTTTCAGTAAAGAAATTCTTCCTAATATCCAACTTAAACTTCCCTTGGCACAACTTGAGGCCATTTCCTCTTGTCCTATCATTTCTTACTTGGTTGAACAAACCAATTCCCATGTCTCTACAGCCTCCCTTAAGGTAGCTACAGAGAGTGATAAGGTCTGTTTTTTAAAATGGATTAGGATGTTGCCTAAACCAGGAACTTGGAAGGTAAGGAAAAACAGCAAGGCCTCTTTTTCTCCAGGATAAACTACTCCAGTTCTCTCAGCCACTTCTCATACGACATGTGCTCTAGACCCTTCACCAGCTTTCTTGCCCTTCTCTGGACATGCTCTAGTGTTTCAATGTCCTTCTTGTAGTGATATAATCATAACAGCAATAGGTTTATGATGGAGAAATTGAATTTATCACTAGGTGAAACTAGCACTTTCTAGTTAGATCACCTCTGTGAGCTACCTTACTTGAGAGCTGAAAGCAAAGCCTACAAAATGTCTCCTGATAGTTTGATTTTCTTGCAGCTAGGAATGAACACAGGCGTGCAACAGCAGTCAACAGGAACTAGGACTAGGAAGACATCTATGAATTCTTTTATGTGGAAAGAATTAAAGGTTTTGGAAAGCCCGTGCTAGAAGACAGAGTAAGCAAGTAATAAACACATGTAGGTCTTACATATGAAAGGCAAGAATCATTTTAAATTAGTAAAACAAGTTAGAATCACTCCACTTGAATGACATATTCCTGTAACACCATAGATCCAAATGCAACTGGAAAGAACTGGATAACACAGATTTCATCAAGAAAGGACTCAATATAGCATTTTTCTTTTGATAATGCTTACTAACATTGAGAAGGTGGGAAAATGAAGGTCTGAAAGTGAATAGCAATAAAAAGAACTATAGTTTAAGGTCAGTCCTGTAAGAGAAGTAACACACCATCTGAGCCAGGATCCACAACCAACACTGGACCTTTTCTCCTGCCAGAATACAGATCTCTTTCATCTCTCAAGCAGAACCGCTGCTTCTACTTGTATGAGAGGCACAAGGCTCAAAACAGACTATCTTACAGACTACTTTATGGACTAGAGGTTCTACCACAAAGAAGGTCAGCTCATTCGTTCATCTCTCCACATCTATTAAATGTTTCAGATTTACAATCAAACATTCCCACCACTGCACTACTACTTGGGACAAGATATTTAATTCCTCATTCATTTAACACTGACCTACTTCACCATTCCCTGCATTTCCATTTTCCAGACAGAAGTATCTGCATGTTTGCTCACATGACATTTAATAATCACAGATCAATTGACTAGCAGACAATGAAAGAATGACACTTGCGAGACAAATTTTTTTCTCAGGTTGTTCACCATTAAACACACGCTTTTCGAAAAAATTACTGATACACCAATGCAATCCATGTAAGTACTATCACACACGTACAAGTTTGAATGCATGCAACAACATCTATTTGTTGCTGGTTGTGGGTGGCTTGTATGCTTAACAACAAATAGCTCCTCAGTTGAAATGCATCTTGATGAAAATCTTTCACACGCTGGAATTCAAAGGTGACTGTAGAAAATTGCACAGACTTGGACAAGATTTGACCTTTTAAGACTGACCTGCAGGTCTCTAGGGGAAAAAAAAAATAAAATCACAAATGACTGTGTTCTGGAGAGGAATGATTCAGGCATCTTCATGTCAATGGACAGCTACACCTACAGACTTGGCTACCAACAGATCACTCAAAGTTTTCTGAGTCTTTACACCAAACCAAAGCTTTACTGGTTTTTGTACTACACGAAAATTTGTTCCCCTGGTATCTCTTGGGGAATACCAAAATATTGTTAGTCAGGAATCTACCTTTGTAATAATACCAGTATCTGCTACACCAAGAAACCAAAGTGTTGCTCGGATAACTGTTACCCAGAAAAATCGGGCAAAGTTTGCTATCAAGTTCTCTGTTGGTTTGCAAGAGGAATCAGCAATTGTTTCCCCAGGGAATTTTGATAGCACAGCTTATTAGTAACTTCTCTGCCCGGAAAATAAGAAGGGAAAAAGACAAGGAAAAAAAACCCAAAACCTATTGACATCCATCTGCCTACAATACCAAACTTTTCTTTTTTATGCATCACTGTTTTAATTTCTAATTGTCACGACTGCTAAAAAGAATCACAGAATACTGTAAAGATACTCAACCCCCTTGGAAGGTATCCAATTTATGAGGTTATCATGGTGTGACAATGCGGAAATAAAGGATAATGTGGCTCACAGATCTTGGGCAGGTTTTAAAATAACATCTTTCATAGTAAAACTATTTTAAGCAGCTGACTGAAAGGTACTAATAGGGCATTTCGGTTGATGTCTATTGGTGTAGAGATTGCACCGTTTCCAAGAGAGGTATTAAAAAACCTGCTTTGGTAGCTACAGACAGAAATCTGGTTTAAGATTTGTTTAAAAAAAAATGTTAAAAAAAAAAGGAAAGAAAAAAAGTGGGATTTAACAGATCCTCCACTCCTGAAAGAGCATCAAGGAGAAGGAACATCTCAAGCAAGATACACCCTAAGTTGGGTCACTTATCTGCACAGTTCTTACTTGAATACTGTGCTGAGGCATAGCACTGCACCCTTAGAAGTTAGTGGCTTTTTTCTCCCTTTTCTTTTTATTCATCTGTCTTCAGTGCAGAAACAAAATTTCCTTCCTATCTCATCCTTTACATCCTAAATGCATGAATATTAATTTTCCCATACTTTCTACTGCCATACGTTCCACCAGTCACACATCCTGTCTAAGACCACTAGCCTCACACTCTGCTATACCCGAAAGTTAACAAAAGCACAACTACAGGTAGAGTCAAAGCCAGAAAAGCAGACTACTTTTTTGTCACATGTCAAAATACGCAGTATCGAGAGCTCTGGTACCAATTAAAAGCTGCTTAAAGTAAAAACCAGTTGCATATCTCGTTGCTGAATGAAGTTGGTTTAGATTAGGAGATACCACAAGTTAATGTAAGCGGTAAGCACTTTCTCGCTAGCAATTCCAAATACACAGTGACTGCAATACTGATGTCTGCAACATCAAAGCACATGCAAACACTCAAGACAGGATCAGGTTTTCTTTATCTTGGGCAACGCAAGATGCAAATTGCAGAAAATAGTTCTCTTCTTCTTTGTCCTTGGACAAAATTCAAAACACTGAAGACTCTTTGTCTCTCCTTAAAGCAAACAGAATCACTGATTATAAAAGGCTGATCATGAATGGCACCCATTAAAGTCATCTAATCACCAGTCATGCACCCTTGCTAGAGAACATCCTGAAGCTTCTGAAAGTCCCTCTGATCCACTCAGCTGGAATGAATTTGATGGTTACAGATCATAGAATCATAGAATGGCCTAGGCTGGAAGGGACATCTAGTTCAACCTTCCTGTTATGGGCAGGGACGCCACCTCTCAACTAGACCAGGCATGGGGACCGAACAGGAATCGAACCCACGACCTTGGCGTTGGTCATTGTTGTCAGCACCAAGCTCAAACCACTGAGCTAACCGGCCCCCAGACACTTGGGTGCAATTTAAATAGGCTTTCCATGACTGCCTGAATTTGAATTTTTCATTTCTATTCCCCTTTGATGTACCTTTGCTACACAAGGCTCCATTGACCTCTGCATACATTCCCTCAGAAATCCACCTCTAAACTCCAACTGTCCTAAAACAGAGATGGAGATCTGCTCGGTAAGACAAATTGTCTATATAAAATCTCACTGAGGGAACTAGCTATGCCTAATTATTTATCATCTATTTGAAGTGGCTTCCAAATATTCTGGACTACTGGCAGCATTCAGTATGTCTTCCACAAAACATTTTATTCTTCCAATAGAGAGGCAATGAAGTTCCACAGACATCTTGCTGCTTTCTCGAGGCCCACCACTGACACACAGATCTCTCTTCTAAACAAATTACACTGAAAGAGCACAGTGCCACAGTCTAGAAGGCTATTTCTTTCCAGCTGTTCATATAAAACTATATGAAGAAACTCACTGCAGCTACATCACTTACAGGAACAGGTCTTCCCGATACAAGGCACAATGAGTTCATTCCAACTCCCCGTGCAAGCACTGTAGAACATACTGGTAAAACACCCTTTATGCCCTTGTCAACAGGCCGGTGATATGAAGACTCTACATACAATCCTTCACATGTATTGTTGGAAAAATTCTGTCAAACTTTCCAGGAAAAGGGCTCTTGATTTCAACTAACTGCCTGGTTAATTTAGTAATAGCAAAGACAATTTAACTTTTGCATTGCTTCTATGTAGAATTAGTTTTTCAAAATGCAGATAAGGAACTACACCAGACATCTGAAGACTAATGTGAAAGTTATGACCAACTGGTTCCAAATAAAGTTTTGCCAAGTCCTTTTCTTCACATATTTTAAAATTTACTAGCAGAAAAATCTATCTGAAAATACCAATGAAACTTGTAGGACTGTTGCTGTAACTGAAAACATAATTACTTTTTTCATTAATATCTATTTGCAGGACAAATTAAGCACAGTAATTTCCAAAGACTTATTGATGGCTCAATTATAGAGTACGTTGTCATGCATTTGGCATGACAATACCACTCATCCACTGCTCTGTAAAGAGTGGATACCTTCTCTGCACACAGGCCCTAAAGGTGACTGCTTAGCAAAGCTGAAGTAAATTGAAACCGAAGAGGTATCAGGCAAGCACAGAGGCAAAGAAAAAGAATGTACTGGCCAAGTAGTTCTGGTGACGTTATTGAATCAGCAAAAAAGAAAAACCTGCGGCAAAATAAAGCATTTTGTACTGCTCCTGTTCAGGGTTCTGTTGCCTTGTTTGTTTTGTTTCTAAAGTACAGTTAAAATTGTCTCTTTTTTCAGGGATGTAGTTCTCTCCTTAGATTATTTTTAAAACAAAAACAGATCCAAGTCCACAGTGTTCCTTTTGTCACAAAAAAAAATTTGAGCAAAAGGTAGTCTCAAATTTTATGATTTACAAGTCTGAGATAAGGATTACACAGAAATTCATATTTCTTCCCTAAAACAGTCTTTCCAAAGACTTTAAGTTACATAAATGGTTTTTCTTCTGAGCCCCCTCCTCCCACTTCCACCTCTTGAGAAATGCCTGAAGGCAAATATAACTGGAACCTTGCACTCGCTGCATACACGTCATGAACAAGAACATAATCCAGGGTCATCCGCAGGCGAAAGCCAGCACGCTGCCCTGCCATGCAAGATGATCAGTGTTCGGGAGATAAGCATGCCTACGGGCCAACATCCCAGCCAAGGCAAACCTAACAGACCTGAGAGAGGGCAGCCTGCATTGTTCTCAAGCAAAATCCACAGACCATCTAGAAACCAGCTCTGAAGGCATTTGTACCCACTCCCCCCTCCCAGTTAAGAGGACAAAACTTAAAAGTTCTAAGGAATAGGGTGGAAGAAGGGTTGAAAGCAAGGATCTGCTTACAGAGAGAGAGGAATATCATTAACTATTAATAACAAAAAGGCTGCAATGCAGACAGCTTGAAATCTGGTACAGCTTACTAAATCACAACTGCATGAAACCATTATACTACAGTATACCAGTAATAGCTCCACAGTTGAGAATTCTTACATTGAAATCTCACTTTCATTGGTAAATTCATACATTTATATGAAGACCCCACAGTACATCTTTCCAGCAATGCAGCACTTATTATTATGTTTGAGAATACAAAAGTATTTCTTCTAGTTAAGCATTCATTTTAAAAGTAGGCCTTTCTGAAACAGGATGTTTTACGCCAAATAATTTACAGACAATATTCAATAAAGCATAAGTGCAGATCCCTTTCAGTCTGCAGTAACATTGGTGAGGGGGAGGAAACGCGAGTCATGCATATCTAAAAAAGTTTCTTCACTAGGAAGAAATGATGAATAAGTTTCCTCTGGAAAGAGCCCTGCGAAAGCCAGTCTCTAATGCCAAGACAGTGGTTCCAACTTGTTTTCACCTCACACATTGCCAGGAAACTGGCAATCATTAAGTAGTTAATACTGTATTAATAAGGAAGTCATGGCAGAGAATTTTGCCAAGGGCCAAATGGCCAAGTGGGTGGTTTGTTTTATTGTTTGGTTGGTTGGCTGGAGTGGTTTTTTCTATGTTCCGTATACTAATGGCCTAGGTGGAGCCCACTATCCACACATAAGGAAATCAATATAGCTGATTCCACTTTCTTCTCATTCCCTGGACAGATATTTTAAAATAGTATTGATCTGCCTTCTCAGGTGCACTCTTCCTTGGTAAAATACAGAGTAACTGCTCATTTCCAGAATAACAGGAGCACAAAGGGCTAAAGGAAAGCAGAGGAGACTCTCTGCAGGGAGAAGGGCTGGATCACACAGGCACTACTGTCAAAATATAGAATGGGCAATGCCAGGCATCTCCAAGCAGCGAGATAAGCAAAGAGTAAAATCGGGAGGAGAATGCCAGCGCTGAAGCAAAGCGGTGATGCTACGGGAAGGCGAGCTGGAGCCGTTTCAGTGCTGCAGTCATCCCAACGTCCTCACCGTGTCCTTGCTGCAGCTGGTTCAGAGCTGGAGCTGTGCATCCCTGCTCCCCTGCTGTCACCCCACTCACAGACTCCACAGAGCAAAAAGCAGCTAAAGAGTCCAGCCCTGGTGCTGGGCCTCACCAATTACGTGCTCTCCTTTCTCAAGCAAGCTGCATCTCAGTTTGGAACGTCTTTTAAAAGAAGGGCAGACGTGATCACAGCTGGCCCTGGTCTGTCAAGCCTCTCAAAGAGTGAAGAAGGCTGTCCATGCAAATAGGTATTGCATAAAGACAGAAAATACCAAGGTAAATAACTATTAACAGAAGATTTTTAGTGACACCTCTAAGTTCAAAAGTAATTTAGAAACTGACAACAAGGTTTCCAAGTTTACTGTACAAAAAATAAGTTGGAAATACAAAATTAAAACACATGAGTGTTCTGGAGTCACACAAAAAAAATTTCAGGATTGCATTCGGAACAGTTCTGCCACAAAAACCATGGTCCACTTTCTTGTTCCATATCTGATTTATTAAGATAATAAATCTGGAGTCACATCATCATCAAAAAAAAATACTGCATGTGCTTAAGTGTTAAATTGCTTCTTTCTGATGATTAATTTTATTTGGGGATTAGAATGTTGCAATTCACTACATGGGGGAGTAAAAACTTTGGAAAAAATTTAAATGTTAATAAATCTAGAAGAAACACAAACAAAAAATATCTCAGCAAGCAAAACCCAATAGCAGCAAAAACACCTCAACCAAACAACCCACAACCTTCTTCCTCAGGTCTGAGAAAGCAGCACAGTTCACTGTTTCATTACCTTTCCTACAATAACCATGGAATAATCCTAGAATGGCCTAGGCTGGAAGGGACCTTAGAGATCATTTTAATCCAGCCTCCCTGTCGCCAGGGACGTCACCTCTCGACTAGATCAGGCAACATGAGGACCGAACAGGATAGAAGCCTTCAAATTAAGCATGCCTCCCCATTCCCACTGAGTTTGCAACTTGTCAGGAGCTCAAAGCCCAGCTTTCACAGACACAGGATAACAAAAGACATCAATGATTTACAGTACCTTGCCAAAGTGAGAGACAAGCAGATAACTAATCTTGCTCTGAGCTCTGCAGGTCTGGAGCTCAGAAGTCAGGCAGCAGCTTTTTGCCCTTGCAGTTGACTAACAGACACAATGAGAGAGGCTCAGTCCAAATCAGGACATGAGAGCTATTTCCCCCAAAAGATATGACCCACTGCTCACAAGCCAATGTTTGCTGAAACACCAAATTTGCCCTGTTGGAGCTTGCAGGATTCCTCCAGGAGGATCAGATTTGATGTCTGGCCCTCACACTCAGGGACTGTTTGTTAAAATTAACACACACACAGAGTCAAGAAGTTCACTCAAACACAAGAAAGGTTATGTTCAGAGTACAGAAGACCATTATGGAAAAACCACAAACAGGAAAAATTTAATGTTAGGAGTGGAAAAATGGTTTATGATCATGAACAGCAACAACCGTGAGCTATGTCTAAACACGGCAGCACTCCTCTTAGTAACGCAAAGGCAAGTTAATGAAATTTTGGGGAACATCAGAAACAGAAAACAGCAAACCTGTTTTATCTAACATGTTTTAAGACAGAAGCTAAAGTACTGCATCCATCTCCAATATCCACATTTTCAAAAATGTGTTAAAAACAGAGGAGGATGCAGAGGAGTGCTGAAAAGTTACTGAAAATAGGCAGGAAAACACATTTCGTGCCATATACTTGAATTACTAACAGAGAACAAAACTTGCAAGTATTACCAAGAAATACTTCACAGGAAAACACCAGATGGGGTTCCTTCAATTTTTTCGTTTATTTCTTTCTTTTTACTCATCTTTATTCTCTGCCTAAAACCACAAGTAAGATTTATTTCTTATCAACATTAAAACGCCTGCACAGTCAGTAGACCCCAGGTTGTATATACACAACACCACCACCTCCTGCATTTCATAAAAAAATGGTATGTGATTCTCTTCTTTGCTGTTTGTGAAGGTAAGCTGTATTTGCATGATCCAAACAAATAATCTGCTGAGAAGCAGAGTGATGAAGCTGTCTGAGCTGCCAAGATCTGAGACTTTTTCCAAGGAGCATCTTTGCGTGACAAAAACCTAATGCTACATCAGGCAACTTTTCATTAGCAGAATGCTAATCAACTGATATCCTCAAGTAATTAATTACAAAGACTCTGGGCAACAGGAAGTCTCACAGCAAACATGTACATCCAATTTTCATGAAGATGTTTTGTCCCAGTACGAGCTCCCATTTGGGGAAGACAGTGCCAGACAAGCTGAGGAACTGAGATTCTTTCTAAGATGCTGCAAATCTGTTCCATTAGCTCTCGTCAGCACAGCTGACTTGGAAAACCAAGCCAAGCACTAGCAATGATCATTGATGCTTTGTTTCTTTCAAGATGTCCTGTACCTTTACAACAGATCACTCACTTTAAAATCCACCTACGTGTGTTTTGTATTGAAAGCTTGCCTCTGGACAGCACTAGAGGATCCCAAGACCTCATGGACTTTTCATTCTGTAAATCCCATGGCTTTTGCTCAAGTACTAAAAAGAATACCGAGAATAACATTAGACAGAGACTCCACAGCAGGAAGCAGAGAACAGTGAGAGGGCAGTCACTGGACTTGAAATTTACCCTGTTGTGCTCCTCAGTAGGAAATACAATAGTATTCTAACAACAGTGATTAATCACTAACAAAAGAAGATCTAGTCACTACTCAGAACCTTCAAATCAAGCCTAAATGTCTTTTCTGGAAAATATGCTTGTGTTAAAAGTATTCTGAAACACCAGCAAGAGAACCTACAATAAAGCTTCACAGCCTCAATTATTCAAGAGACCATTATTACTAGATCATCTAAATGGATTACTTTTATTTCTAACAGTGCTGAACACTAGTTAGAGCTCAGGATTTCACTGTGCTATACACTCCATTGGCAAGTAAATTTTCTCATTGGAAATAGGCATTCCTAACATAAGAAACCTAGATTTTCCTTTTTATGGTTAGCTTCATCAATAAACCAGAAAAGAATATACCAGCAAGTGCTAATTACACAGTATCTGCAGCTGCCTTACATCTGCAGCATAGCAGTTTATTTGCCTAAGTAAACTCAAGAGTTTTTATAGTTAACTGGCAAAAGATTAGCCTAGAGTGCCACATTAATAAAACTAACCCTAGAAGAAAGGTAGGACCAGCTAAGAAAACATGAGAAAGGAGTTAAACAGAGTGATCCATTAACATGAATATAAGTGGCACCTGAGCATTCAAACCCACAAGTTACAGCAACCCATGTTTTGTAAAAGTTCTCAGTCAATGCATGATAAATTGTAAAAGTGTAAGCACGACTGATGGTGAAAGATTACTTGTGCTAAGATTACTTGAAAGAATCACAGAATGGTTGAGGCTGGAAAAGACCTCTGAGATCATCAAGTCCAGCCTATGACTCAACAGTCTATGACTCAACTTAGCATATGAGATCATAAATTGGTTTACATTTTTGTTTTAGAGGGTTCTCTTTCCTATAAAATACTAAGCTGGCTCCTGTCCCAACATTTAGCAGCTACAGTAGCACCAGACAATGACTTGCCAGCACATTTAATGCCACCACAGTAAACACATCAAAATCCCAGGATCCTGCACCTGCACTTTCCAGAACGTTCCATTCCTCATGAAATGCACTATGTGCCTAATGGAAGCTAAGCAGTCACTATGATAGTGGATTTCATTAAAAAGAGATGTTACAAAGAACAGAAACATCCAGCTGCCAGAGTGGGCATCACCTAGAAGATAATGATTTCTGCACTCTCTGCCCTGATCCACAAGAGAAACCTACAAACACATTTCAACAAATCATGAGCTCAATAGATAAAAAGTACCATAAACCTAGTAAGTTTACTCCTTCCATTCTCCTCTATGTTCCAAACTACATCATTTTTCTTTCCTTGAAAGATAAACTTATTTCAAAACTTTTTTCACTCCCTCTTTCCATTCCCTCATCCTCATTGCTTCCACTTCCAAGACTTTGATGCTGAAAAGCTTATCTAGTTTTCAAACACAGGTACATCAAAACATCTAATAATCGTTTCTTTACTTTTGAAACTTGATTTGCCTACACTCTCATAGAGTCACACAATAATGTCCATCTTTCAAGGACTCCTTTTTTCACATCTGCTAAATCTAGATGATGGCTCTTCTCAGCTGCCCTTTTCATTGACAGTCAACTATATATACACACACACACCCCCCATAAACAGGGGATACAAAAGCTGCCATCAATCCAGGTCACAAAGGCTTTCCTTCACAAAGGTGGATTCCCTCCCACCATAGCAGAGTAAGGCAGAAGAACTCCACTGATTCTGAGCCACTTGAAGAAAAGTAGCATTTGGATTTAGTTACAGAACTAGCTTTTGCTCCCACTCGTGCTTCAGCACATCCACCTCCAGGGGCCCAGATGCTACAACAGAACCTATCCAAGCATCCAGTTCCTCTCCGATCACGCTCTTTGACAAAACCCTGTGATAACCATCGCTAGTGCTTTTTATCACCTAGTGGGTCTACCTTGTTTACTGACTTCAGTGATCTTTTTAAGAACTTGTGACCGAACTAATTTCCTATTTTTATTTAAGCACTGAAAAGAGAGAAGGATTGAGAAATAAGTCTAAAGAATGTCTTGACTTTTTCAGGCACACCCATTTTCAGGACTCCTACATCTCAGTATCTCTTAAATTATTACAACCTAGACTTGTGTGTGGGAGTTGAAAATATAAAAAAAACCACAACCTCACACAAACATATACACACACACACAAAAATAATCTTTATATATCCAGTCCTATAGCCTTAATTAGAAACAAAGAAGCCAAAAAAAAAAGCAAATCAAAAAACAACAAGAGATGACAGAGTCCCTGGCTTAACAGCACTCAAATTCTCTGCCAAGACACAAAAATTCTGTCTGTTCCTGTCTATTTTCCCCAGACACCTCCACCTCCTCTTCCCATTAAACTAAACCAATATGTTCACACAGTTAAGCATTCCAATAACTTGGTCAATATAAAATATTCACAGTAGCTCCAAATCTATCAGATTAGGATAATTATTCCATCCCAATCCAAGAGGCATAAAACCTCAGAGGACTGAAAGCACACCAATGCTGTTGCCTCCTCTGGCAACTCCTTAAGGTTGTCCTCCTGTGAAAGAATTAAAATGGCATTTAGTGATAGCCCAGTCCAGACTTCGTCATGTTTTACCACTTTGACAGGTTGAGGATGTTAAAACAAGAAGGTGTCACAAATAGTACTTAACACCTAAAATTTTGTTAGGCAAAAATGAATGAAAACAAACCGGAACACACAGAGTATTTCTTCTGTCTTTCTTGATGCAACCCATAGAATGTATTAGCTTCGTTTGCAACCTATTTGCCATCTCGACAAATTGGTCAGTTCAATTATTACATGTTTAGGCAATCCAGGTTAATTTGATTATTACCCAACTTCTCAGTCATTCCCAACTATTCAAACTTCAACAATAAAGCAAACTTCAACAATCAAGCAAAAACCAAGAGGTTTGTTTGCCACATCCATAACATAAACCAGAAGTCGCATCACAAGCGATACATGAAAAAGCCTGCTGACAACTCAGGTTGCCACCAGTCCTTCCCATGAAGATATCAATGACTGTGGGCCTACTAAATCATCGCAAAAACATTCAAATAAAGTAATACTTTAGCCTTTCGGACTAAAAAGCTATTGTTAGCACTCAAACTTGGAGATCAGTATTCACTTTAACTTATGCTAGAAATACTATAAAGGCACCCTGGTCCACTTACCACTCAAGTTTAATAGACCACAAATAGTCTCTGCACAGTCCCAAAGTCACTAGTGTAATCCATTTCAAAAACTATTTCCCAAGTTAATGCCACAGAAACAGACATGCGATGGAAATGTTTCCCCCCGTGCTGGGGGAAAAAAATTCAAGTATTACTTAAATTAGGAGCTGAATTGGACTATTGTCCCCTCATCTAGGTCATCGATGAATATGTTGAATAAGATCAGACCTAGTACTGACCCCCAGGGAACGCCGCTGGCTACCAGCCTCCAACTCGACCCTGCACCATTGATCATGACCCTCTGAGCTCTGTCACTCAACCAGCTCTCATCTGTCCACTCATCTAACCCATGCTTTATGAGTTTCCTAATGAGGATGTTATAGGAGACAGTGTCAAAAGCCTTGCTGAAGTCAAGGTAGATGACATCCACTGCTTTCCCCTCATCTAACCAGCCAGTTATGGCATCACAGAAGGCTATAAGATTGGTCAAGTACGATTTCCCCTTGGTGAATCCATGCTGACCTCTCCCAATAACTTTCTTTTCTTCCACATGTTTGGAGGTGACAATCAGAACAAAATCCAGGACAATTTGTTCCATCACCTTTCCAGGGACAGAGGTGAGACTAACTGGTCTGTAGTTCCCCAGGTCATCCTTTTTGCCCTTTCTGAAGACTGGAGTAACACTGGCCTACCTTCAGTCCTCAGAGACCTCTCCTGTTCTCCATGATCTTTTAGAGATGATGGAGAGTGGCATAGCAATAACATCTGCCAGCTCGCTCAGCACTCACGGATGCATCCCATCAGGACCCATGATTTATGGATATTCAGTTTGGCTAAGTGGTCCCTAACCTGGTCCTCCTCTTCTGAGAGGAAAGTCTTCCTTTCTCCAGACCTTTTCTCATACCTCCAGAGTCCAGGATTCATGACAGTTGGCTTTAGCAGTGAAGACCAAAGCAAAGAAGGCATTCAATAACTCCACCTTCTCGGTGTCTTCTGCCACTAGGATGCCCAACTCATTCATCAGCGGGCCTGTGTTTTCCCTGGTCTTTCTTTTTCTATTGATAGACTGAAAAATACCCTTCTTGTTGTCTTTGATGCCTCTTGCCAGATTTGATTCCAGGTGGGCCTTAGCTTTCCTCACTGCATCCCTGCATTCTCTGACGACATTCCTACATTCCTCCCCAGTGGCCACTCTTTTTTTCAACAGTCTCTAAGTTTCCTTCTTCCATCTGAGTTATTTTTAGAAGACTCTTACTCATCCATAGAGGTCTCTTGCCCCTTTGCTTGATTTCTTACTAACAGGGATGCACCAATCTTGAGCTTGGAGGAAGTAGTGTTTGAATATTGATCAGTTCTTATGGATACCCATAGCTTCTAGAGCCCTGACTCATGGTATTCCACTGAGATGTTTGAAGAGGCTGCACTTAGGTCTTCCGAAGCCCAG